>NC_134837.1:1821185-2026046 GCF_004210375.1 Tachypleus tridentatus | reverse complement strand
TTAACAAACATGAAAGTCTGGTCTACTGGAGATACTCGTCAGTTTACATGTTAACAAACATGAAAGTCTGGTCTACTGGAGAAACTCGTCAGTTTACATGTTAACAAACATGAAAGTCTGGTCTACTGGAGAAACTCGTCAGTTTACATGTAAACAAACATGAAAGTCTGGTCTACTGGAGAAACTCGTCAGTTTACATGTTAACAAACATGAAAGTCTGGTCTACTGGAGAAACTCGTCAGTTTACATGTTAACAAACATGAAAGTCTGGTCTACTGGAGAAACTCGTCAGTTTACATGTTAACAAACATGAAAGTCTGGTCTACTGGAGAAACTCGTCAGTTTACATGTTAACAAACATGAAAGTCTGGTCTACTGGAGAAACTCGTCAGAGTTTACATGTAAACAATTATGAAAATCTGGTCTATTGGAGAAACTCGTCAGTTTTCATGCAAACATACATGAAAGTCTGGTCTACTGGAGAAACTCGTCAGTTTACATGTTAACAAACATCAAAGTCTGGTCTACTGGAGAATCTCGTCAGAGTTTACATGTAAACAAACATGAAAGTCTGGTCTACTGGAGATCCTTCTCTAAGTTTACATGTTAACAAACATGAAAGTCTGGTTTACTGGAGATCCTTCTCTAAGTTTACATGTTAACAAACATGAAAGTCTGGTTTACTGGAGAAACTAGTCAGTTTTCATGTAAACAAACATGAAAGTCTGGTCTACTGGAGAAACTCGTCATACATGTTTCACTCGTCAGTTTACATGTAAACAAACATGAAAGTCTGGTCTTAAACTCGTCAGTTTACATGTTAACAAACATGAAAGTCTGGTCTACTGGAGAAACTCGTCAGTTTACATGTTAACAAACATGAAAGTCTGGTCTACTGGAGAAACTCGTCAGTTTACATGTTAACAAACATGAAAGTCTGGTCTACTGGAGAAACTCGTCAGTTTACATGTTAACAAACATGAAAGTCTGGTCTACTGGAGAAACTCGTCAGTTTACATGTAAACAAACATAAACAAACATGAAAGTCTGGTCTACTGGAGAAACTCGTCAGTTTACATGTTAACAAACATGAAAGTCTGGTCTACTGGAGAAACTCGTCAGTTTACATGTTAACAAACATGAAAGTCTGGTCTACTGGAGAAACTCGTCAGTTTATGTGTTAACAAACATGAAAGTCTGGTCTACTGGAGAAACTCGTCAGTTTACATGTTAACAAACATGAAAGTCTGGTCTACTGGAGAAACTCGTCAGTTTACATGTTAACAAACATGAAAGTCTGGTCTACTGGAGAAACTCGTCAGTTTACATGTTAACAAACATGAAAGTCTGGTCTACTGGAGAAACTCGTCAGTTTACATGTTAACAAACATGAAAGTCTGGTCTACTGGAGAAACTCGTCAGTTTACATGTTAACAAACATGAAAGTCTGGTCTACTGGAGAAACTCGTCAGTTTACATGTTAACAAACATGAAAGTCTGGTCTACTGGAGAAACTCGTCAGTTTACATGTTAACAAACAAACATGAAAGTCTGGTCTACTGGAGAAACTCGTCAGTTTACATGAAACTCTGGTCTACTGGAGAAACTCGTCAGTTTACATGTTAACAAACATGAAAGTCTGGTCTACTGGAGAAACATCGTCAGTTTACATGTTAACAAACATGAAAGTCTGGTCTACTGGAGAAACTCGTCAGTTTACATGTTAACAAACATGAAAGTCTGGTCTACTGGAGAAACTCGTCAGTTTACATGTTAACAAACATGAAAGTCTGGTCTACTGGAGAAACTCGTCAGTTTACATGTTAACAAACATGAAAGTCTGGTCTACTGGAGAAACTCGTCAGTTTACATGTTAACAAACGTGGAGAAACTCGTCAGTTTACATGTTAACAAACATGAAAGTCTGGTCTACTGGAGAAACTCGTCAGTTTACATGTTAACAAACATGAAAGTCTGGTCTACTGGAGAAACTCGTCAGTTTACATGTTAACAAACATGAAAGTCTGCTCTACTGGAGAACCATGTCACAGTTTACATGTTAACAAACATGAAAGTCTGCTCTACTGGAGAACCATGTCACAGTTTACATGTTAACAAACATGAAAGTCTGGTCTACTGGAGAAACTCGTCAGAGTTCACATGTAAACAAACATGAAATTATGGTCTACTGGAGAAACTCGTTAGTTTATACCTAAACAAACATAAAAACCTGGTCTACTGGAGAGACTCGTCAGTTTACATGTTAACAAACATGAAAGACTGGTCTACTGGAAAAATTCGTCAGTTTACATGTTAACAAACATAAAAGTCTGGTCTACTGGAGAAACTCGTCAGTTTACATGTTAACAAACATGAAAGTCTGGTCTACTGGAGAAACTCGCCAGTTTACATGTAAACAAACATGAAAGTCTGGTCTACTGGAGAAACTCGTCAGTTTACATGTTAACAAACATGAAAGTCTGGTCTACTGGAGAAACTCGTCAGTTTTTACATGTTAACAAACATGAAAGTCTGGTCTACTGGAGAAACTCGTCAGTTTACATGTTAACAAACATGAAAGTCTGGTCTACTGGAGAAACTCGTCAGTTTACATGTTAACAAACATGAAAGTCTGGTCTACTGGAGAAACTCGTCAGTTTGCATGTTAACAAACACGAAAGTCTGTTCTACTGGAGAAACTCGTTAGTTTATACCTAAACAAACATAAAATCCTGGTCTAATGGAGAGACTCGTCAGTTTACATGTTAACAAACATGAAAGACTGGTCTACTGGAGAAACTCGTCAGTTTACATGTTAAAAAACATGAACGTCTTGTCTACTGGAGAAACTCGTCAGTTTACATGTTAACAAACATGAAAGTCTGGTCTACTGGAGAAACTCGTCAGTTTTACATGTTAACAAACATGAAAGTCTGGTCTACTGGAGAAACTCGTCAGAGTTTACATGTAAACAAACATGAAAGTCTGGTCTACTGAAGAAACTCGTCAGTTTACATGTTAACAAACATGAAAGTCTGGTCTACTGGAGAAACTCGTCAGTTTACATGTAAACAAACATGAAAGTCTGGTCTACTGGAGAAACTCGTCAGTTTACATGTTAACAAACATGAAAGTCTGGTCTACTGGAGAAACTCGTCAGTTTACATGTTAACAAACATGAAAGTCTGGTCTACTGGAGAAACTCGTCAGTTTACATGTTAACAAACATGAAAGTCTGGTCTACTGGAGAAACTCGTCAGTTTACATGTTAACAAACATGAAAGTCTGGTCTACTGGAGAAACTCGTCAGTTTACATGTTAACAAACATGAAAGTCTGGTCTACTGGAGAAACTCTTCAGTTTACACCTAAACAAACATGAAAGTCTGGTCTACTGCAGAAACACGTCAGTTTACATGTTAACAAACATAACATAATAGTCTGGTGTACTGGAGAATCTCGTCAGAGTTTACATGTAAACAAACATGAAAGCCTGGTCTACTGAAGATACTCGTCAGTTTACATGTTAACAAACATGAAAGTCTGGTCTACTGGAGAAACTCGTCAGTTTACATGTTAACAAACATGAAAGTCTGGTCTACTGGAGAAACTCGTCAGTTTACATGTTAACAAACATGAAAGTCTGGTCTACTGGAGAAACTCGTCAGAGTTTACATGTAAACAATTATGAAAATCTGGTCTATTGGAGAAACTCGTCAGTTTTCATGCAAACATACATGAAAGTCTGATCTACTGGGGAAACTCGTCAGTTTGCATCTTAACAAACTTCAAAGTCTGGGCTACTGGAGAATCTCGTCAGAGTTTACATGTAAACAAACATGAAAGTCTGGTCTACTGGAGATCCTTCTCTAAGTTTACATGTTAACAAACATGAAAGTCTGGTTTACTGGAGATCCTTCTCTAAGTTTACATGTTAACAAACATGAAAGTCTGGTTTACTGGAGAAACTAGTCAGTTTTCATGTAAACAAACATGAAAGTCTGGTCTACTGGAGATACTCGTCATACTTTAAATGATGGTTTACATGTAAACAAACATGAAAGTCTGGTCTACTGGAGAAACTCGTCAGTTTACATGTTAACAAACATGAAAGTCTGGTCTACTGGAGAAACTCGTCAGTTTACATGTTAACAAACATGAAAGTCTGGTCTACTGGAGAAACTCGTCAGTTTACATGTTAACAAACATGAAAGTCTGGTCTACTGGAGAAACTCGTCAGTTTACATGTTAACAAACATGAAAGTCTGGTCTACTGGAGAAACTCTTCAGTTTACATGTTAACAAACATGAAAGTCTGGTCTACTGGAGAAACTCGTCAGTTTATGTGTTAACAAACATGAAAGTCTGGTCTACTGGAGAAACTCGTCAGTTTACATGTTAACAAACATGAAAGTCTGGTCTACTGGAGAAACTCGTCAGTTTACATGTTAACAAACATGAAAGTCTGGTCTACTGGAGAAACTCGTCAGTTTACATGTTACATGTTAAACAAACATGAAAGTCTGGTCTACTGGAGAAACTCGTCAGTTTACATGTTAACAAACATGAAAGTCTGGTCTACTGGAGAAACTCGTCAGTTTACATGTAAACAAACATGAAAGTCTGGTCTACTGAAGAAACTCGTCAGTTTACATGTTAACAAACATGAAAGTCTGGTCTACTGGAGAAACTCGTCAGTTTACATGTTAAACAAACATGAAAGTCTGGTCTACTGGAGAAACTCGTCAGTTTACATGTTAACAAACATGAAAGTCTGGTCTACTGGAGAAACTCGTCTGGAGAAACTCGTCAGTTTACATGTTAACAAACATGAAAGTCTGGTCTACTGGAGAACCTGTCACAGTTTACATGTTAACAAACATAAAAGTCTGGTCTACTGGAGAAACTCGTCAGAGTTCACATGTAAACAAACATGAAAGTCTGGTCTACTGGAGAAACTCGTTGGAGTTTATACATAAACAAACATACAAAAGTCTGGTCTACTGGAGAAACTCGTCAGTTTACATGTTAACAAACATGAAAGTCTGGTCTACTGGAAAAATTCGTCAGTTTACATGTTAACAAACATAAAAGTCTTGTCTACTGGAGAAACTCGTCAGTTTACATGTTAAGAAACATGAAAGTCTGGTCTACTAGAGAAACTCGCCACTTTACATGTAAACAAACATGAAAGTTTGGTCTACTGGAGAACTCGTCAGTTTACATGTTAACAAACATGAAAGTCTGGTCTACTGGAGAAACTCGTCAGTTTACATGTTAACAAACATGAAAGTCTGGTCTACTGGAGAAACTCGTCAGTTTACATGTTAACAAACATGAAAGTCTGGTCTACTGGAGAAACTCGTCAGTTTACATGTTGAAAACAAACATGAAAGTCTGGTCTACTGGAGAAACTCGTCAGTTTACATGTTAACAAACATGAAAGTCTGGTCTACTGGAGAAACTCGTCAGTTTACATGTTAACAAACATGAAAGTCTGGTCTACTGGAGAAACTCGTCAGTTTACATGTTAACAAACATGAAAGTCTGGTCTACTGGAGAAACTCGTCAGTTTACATGTTAACAAACATGAAAGTCTGGTCTACTGGAGAAACTCGTCAGTTTACATGTTAACAAACATGAAAGTCTGGTCTACTGGAGAAACATGTCAGTTTACATGTTAACAAACATGGAGAAACTCGTCAGTTTACAAAGTCTGGTCTACTGGAGAAACTCGTCAGAGTTTACATGTAAACAAACATGAAATTATGGTCTACTGGAGAAACTCGTCAGTTTATATGTAAACAAACATGAAAGTCTGGTCTACTGGAGAGACTCGTCAGTTTACATGTTAACAAACATGAAAGTCTGGTCTACTGGAAAAATTCGTCAGTTTACATGTTAACAAACATGAAAGTCTTGTCTACTGGAGAAACTCGTCAGTTTACATGTTAACAAACATGAAAGTCTGGTCTACTGGAGAAACTCGTCAGTTTACATGTAAACAAACATGAAAGTCTGGTCTACTGGAGAACTCGTCAGTTTACATGTTAACAAACATGAAAGTCTGGTCTACTGGAGAAACTCGTCAGTTTACATGTTAACAAACATGAAAGTCTGGTCTACTGGAGAAACTCGTCAGTTTACATGTTAACAAACATGAAAGTCTGGTCTACTGGAGAAACTCGTCAGTTTACATGTTAACAAACATGAAAGTCTGGTCTACTGGAGAAACTCAGTTTTCAGTTTGCATGTTAACAAACATGAAAGTCTGGTCTACTGGAGAAACTCGTCAGTTTATATGTAAACAAACATGAAAGTCTGGTCTACTGGAGAAACTCGTCAGTTTACATGTTAACAAACATGAAAGTCTGGTCTACTGGAGAAACTCGTCAGTTTACATGTTAACAAACATGAAAGTCTGGTCTACTGGAGAAACTCGTCAGTTTACATGAGAAAAACAAACATGAAAGTCTGGTGGTCTACTGGAGAAACTCGTCAGTTTTACATGTTAACAAACATGAAAGTCTGGTCTACTGGAGTTTACATGTTAACAAACATGAAAGTCTGGTCTACTCGTCAGTTTACATGTTAACAAACATGAAAGTCTGGTCTACTGGGTTTACATGTCAGTTTACAACAAACATGAAAGTCTGGTCTACTGAAGAAACTCGTCAGTTTACATGTTAACAAACATGAAAGTCTGGTCTACTGGAGAAACTCGTCAGTTTACATGTTAACAAACATGAAAGTCTGGTCTACTGGAGAACCTGTCAGTCAGTTTACATGTTAACAAACATGAAAGTCTGGTCTACTGGAGAAACTCGTCAGAGTTTACATGTAAACAAACATGAAAGTCTGGTCTACTGGAGAAACTCGTAAGTTTTATGTAAACAAACATGAAAGTCTGGTCTACTGGAGAAACTCGTCAGTTTACATGTTAACAAACATGAAAGTCTGGTCTACTGGAAAAATTCGTCAGTTTACATGTTAACAAACATAAAAGTCTTGTCTACTGGAGAAACTCGTCAGTTTACATGTTAACAAACATGAAAGTCTGGTCTACTAGAGAAACTCGTCAGTTTACATGTAAACAAACATGAAAGTCTGGTCTACTGGAGGAACTCGTCAGTTTACATGTTAACAAACATGAAAGTCTGGTCTACTGGAGAAACACTTCAGTTTACACCTAAACAAACATGAAAGTCTGGTCTACTGCAGAAACACGTCAGTTTACATGTTAACAAACATAACATAATAGTCTGGTGTACTGGAGAATCTCGTCAGAGTTTACATGTTAACAAACATGTAAACAAACATGAAAGTCTGGTCTACTGAGAAACTCGTCAGTTTACATGTTAACAAACATGAAAGTCTGGTCTACTGGAGAAACTCGTCAGTTTACATGTTAACAAACATGAAAGTCTGGTCTACTGGAGAAACTCGTCAGTTTACATGTTAACAAACATGAAAGTCTGGTCTACTGGAGAAACTCGTCAGAGTTTACATGTAAACAATTATGAAAATCTGGTCTATTGGAGAAACTCGTCAGTTTTCATGCAAACATACATGAAAGTCTGATCTACTGGGGAAACTCGTCAGTTTACATCTTAACAAACATGAAAGTCTGGTCTACTGGAGAACTCGTCAGAGTTTACATGTAAACAAACATGAAAGTCTGGTCTACTGGAGAAACTCTCTCAGTTTACATGTTAACAAACATGAAAGTCTGGTCTACTGGAGAAACTCTCAGTTTACATGTTAACAAACATGAAAGTCTGGTCTACTGGAGAAACTCGTCAGTTTACATGTAAACAAACATGTAAACAAACATGAAAGTCTGGTCTACTGGAGAAACTCGTCAGTTTACATGTAAACAAACATGAAAGTCTGGTCTACTGGAGAAACTCGTCAGTTTACATGTTAACAAACATGAAAGTCTGGTCTACTGGAGAAACTCGTCAGTTTACATGTTAACAAACATGAAAGTCTGGTCTACTGAGAAACTCGTCAGTTTACATGTTAACAAACATGAAAGTCTGGTCTACTGGAGAAACTCGTCAGTTTACATGTTAACAAACATGAAAGTCTGGTCTACTGGAGAAACTCGTCAGTTTACATGTTAACAAACATGAAAGTCTGGTCTACTGGAGAAACTCGTCAGTTTACATGTTAACAAACATGAAAGTCTGGTCTACTGGAGAAACTCGTAGAGTTTACATGTAAACAAACATGAAAGTCTGGTCTACTGGAGAAACTCGTCAGTTTACATGTTAACAAACATGAAAGTCTGGTCTACTGGAGAAACTCGTCAGTTTCATGTCAAACATGAAAGTTTACATCAGTTTACATGTTAACAAACATGAAAGTCTGGTCTAGTTTACATGTTAACAAACAGAAAGTCTGGTCTACTCGTCAGTTTACATGTTAACAAACATGAAAGTCTGGTCTACTGGAGAAACTCGTCAGTTTACATGTTAACAAACATGAAAGTCTGGTCTACTGGAGAAACTCGTCAGTTTACATGTTAACAAACATGAAAGTCTGGTCTACTGGAGAAACTCGTCAGTTTACATGTTAACAAACATGAAAGTCTGGTCTACTGGAGAAACTCGTCAGTTTACATGTAAACAAACATGAAAGTCTGGTCTACTGGAGAAACTCGTCAGTTTACATGTTAACAAACATGAAAGTCTGGTCTACTGGAGAAACTCGTCAGTTTACATGTTAACAAACATGAAAGTCTGGTCTACTGGAGAAACTCGTCAGTTTACATGTTAACAAACATGAAAGTCTGGTCTACTGGAGAAACTCGTCAGTTTACATGTTAACAAACATGAAAGTCTGGTCTACTGGAGAAACTCGTCAGTTTACATGTTAACAAACATGAAAGTCTGGTCTACTGGAGAAACTCGTCAGTTTACATGTTAACAAACATGAAAGTCTGGTCTACTGAGAAAAACTCGTCAGTTTACATGTTAACAAACATGAAAGTCTGGTCTACTGGAGAAACTCGTCAGTTTACATGTTAACAAACATGAAAGTCTGGTCTACTGGAGAAACTCGTCAGTTTACATGTTAACAAACATGAAAGTCTGGTCTACTGGAGAAACTCGTCAGTTTACATGTTAACAAACATGAAAGTCTGGTCTACTGGAGAAACTCGTCAGTTTACATGTTAACAAACATGAAAGTCTGGTCTACTGGAGAAACTCGTCAGTTTACATGTTAACAAACATGAAAGTCTGGTCTACTGGAGAAACTCGTCAGTTTACATGTTAACAAACATGAAAGTCTGGTCAAACATGTTAACAAACATGAAAGTCTGGTCTACTGGAGAAACTCGTCAGTTTACATGTTAACAAACATGAAAGTCTGGTCTACTGGAGAAACTCGTCAGTTTACATGTTAACAAACATGAAAGTCTGGTCTACTGGAGAAACTCGTCAGTTTACATGTAAACAAACATGAAAGTCTGTCTAAACTCGTCTACTGTTAACAAACATGAAAGTCTGGTCTACTGGAGAAACTCGTCAGTTTACATGTTAACAAACATGAAAGTCTGGTCTACTGGAGAAACTCGTCAGTTTACATGTAAACAAACATGAAAGTCTGGTCTACTGGAGAAACTCGTCAGTTTACATGTTAACAAACATGAAAGTCTGGTCTACTGGAGAAACTCGTCAGTTTACATGTTAACAAACATGAAAGTCTGGTCTACTGGAGAAACTCGTCAGTTTACATGTAACAAACAAACATGAAAGTCTGGTCTACTGGAGAAACTCGTCAGTTTACATGTTAACAAACAAACATGAAAGTCTGGTCTACTGGAGAAACTCGTCAGTTTACATGTTAACAAACATGAAAGTCTGGTCTACTGGAGAAACTCGTCAGTTTACATGTAAACAAACATGAAAGTCTGGTCTACTGGAGAAACTCGTCAGTTTACATGTTAACAAACATGAAAGTCTGGTCTACTGGAGAAACTCGTCAGTTTACATGTTAACAAACAAACATGAAAGTCTACATGTCATACTGTCTAGAAACTCGTCAGTTTACATGTTAACAAACATGAAAGTCTGGTCTACTGGAGAAACTCGTCAAGTTTACATAAACAAACATGAAAGTCTGGTCTACTGGAGAAACTCGTCAGTTTACATGTTAACAAACATGAAAGTCTGGTCTACTGGAGAGTTTAACTTAACAAACATGAAAGTCTTTACTGGAGAAACTCGTCAAACATGAAAGTCTGGTCTACTGGAGAAACTCGTCAGTTTACATGTTAACAAACATGAAAGTCTGGTCTACTGGAGAAACTCGTCAGTTTACATGTTAACAAACATGAAAGTCTGGTCTACTGGAGAAACTCGTCAGTTTACATGTAAACAAACATGAAAGTCTGGTCTACTGGAGAAACTCGTCAGTTTACATGTTAACAAACATGAAAGTCTGGTCTACTGGAGAAACTCGTCAGTTTACATGTTAACAAACATGAAAGTCTGGTCTACTGGAGAAACTCGTCAGTTTACATGTTAACAAACATGAAAGTCTGGTCTACTGGAGAAACTCGTCAGTTTACATGTTAACAAACATGAAAGTCTGGTCTACTGGAGAAACTCGTCAGTTTACATGTTAACAAACATGAAAGTCTGGTCTACTGGAGAAACTCGTCAGTTTACATGTTAACAAACATGAAAGTCTGGTCTACTGGAGAAACTCGTCAGTTTACATGTTAACAAACATGAAAGTCTGGTCTACTGGAGAAACTCGTCAGTTTACATGTTAACAAACATGAAAGTCTGGTCTACTGGAGAAACTCGTCAGTTTACATGTTAACAAACATGAAAGTCTGCACCCAAAGCACAGAGCAATATGGTGGTAGATAATTGCTTTTTTATAACTTACAAATTATGTTATAGTTCCAGATTAGGTTTAACACCGTATTAAGCATGGGATTTTCCTGACTAACAACATCCGAATTTATCTTTATTCATGGCTTATCGATAATTCACGAGTGTAGGCAGTAAAGCCTATCGTATTTAAAAAACTGATCGCCATCTAGTAGTACGAGTTAATAAAATATTGGACTGTTCATAAAATACTCAGAAAAGTTGAGTCAGTCATGGTTTTGTTTATAAACCAACACAGTAAAGAAACAGGACACGAACTTTAAAATATAAATATTCTTTGCAAGTCTAACACTGATCTGGAATTAGTACTTAAAGAAACCATCACATCAAACAACATTAACCAAACCCGAATATCATGTAGTGTTCATTAAAATACCACACTTTGAAATATGTACAGCATATTTTATTGTCAGTAATTTAGTTTCTATGTATTTTAGTTTTGTTTAAATTATCATTATTTCATCAACATATTTTATTTAGTTAGTTAGAAATTATGTATTTTTTATTTTGCTTTGAATACTGAAGATGGAATACGTAAAATATTGAAAATTTTATCTTTGTCTCCTTGTGTTATATCAAAGTATTTCATCTTCAATATAGTTATACTATCAATAGTCAAATATCATTCTCCTTCTATACACTGATTGCTAATGTCTTGATATGACCATATGTAAATGTACTGTTGCCTGTATGCTGTTACTCTGAAAAATTAAAGTTAAAACAGAAATTCTTCAAATGTGCTTTCTTTCAGAATACAAACTTCAACACATCATTCCAAAGTTTCTCCATTTTAGTGAACGAAACCAAACTAATAAAATCATAACAAAGGAACACCTTTATACCTATATTAAAAATAATACAATAAATAATATACAATTATATATTCAAACATCTAACACCGCCCTCTACATTCCGTCACTCTGTTACACAACCCTTTTCAAACATCTGGTCAGCTTCCGATCTTTCTTTCTTTGTGAACCTGACGATGACCAAAGAAGGTAGAATAGTTAACCCAAACGAGACGTTTTTACATATATATTTTTCTCTACTAGTGAAGTTCTCAACATTACTGATTAATAACCTTATATCATTATTAGCACTGTGTAATAAACAGATGTAATAACCAAGTGGAACAAAGACAAACTCATCGACGTGAATATGACCAAACCTTGAGGCTAAGTTCACTGAATAACAGCATTCAATTCTAGTTTCATACCAGTAAACAGATTGTTATCCTATATAATTATAACATAAATATTCAGTATAAATTAGTCCTAACTAAACTTGTTATTTTAACTAAAATAACTACTTAACAAAATTTTCCCTATTCTTGTAAACTCTACAACATTATAAATGCCCCTTAATTCTGTGCCACCCAACGTGAGAAAATGTTCCAGACACAGCTGAGAGAACTAAGAAATATCGTAAACATTTTAGTAATGATGATGCGACACGGGGTGAACCATCACAGTAAATTAAGTTGTTGATAGTAATGATGATACGACACCATGGAAGCATCACAATATATTAAATAGTTCTTAGTAATGATGATACGACACCAGATAAACAACCACAGTATATTAAGTTGATGTCAGTAATGATGATACGACACCGGGTGAACCATCACAGTATATTATATTGTTCTTAGTAATGATGATACGACACCAGGTAAACAATAACAGTATATTAAGTTGTTAGAAATGATGGTACAACACCGGGTGAACCATCACAGCATAATAAGTTGATGTCAGTAATGATGATACGACACCGGGTGAACCACAAAAGTATATTAAGTTGTTGTTAGTAATAACGATACAACACCGGGTAAAGCATCACAGTATATTAAGTTGTTGCTAGTAATGATGATACGACACCACGTGAACCATTACAGATAATAACTTGTTGTTAGTAATTATGATATGACACCGGGTGAACCATCACAGTATATTAAGTTGTTGTTAGTAATGATGACACGACACCAGGTGAACCATCACAATATATTAAATAGTTCTTAGTAATGATGATACGACACCAGATAAACAACCACAGTATATTAAGTTGATGTCAGTAATGATGATACGACACCGGGTGAACCATAACAGTATATTAAGTTGTTGTTACTAATAATGATACGACACTGGTTGAACCCTACAGTATATTAAGCTGTTGTTAGTCATGATGATACGACACCGGTTGAACCATCACAGTATATTAAGTTGTTGTTAGTTATGATGATACGACACCGGGTGAACCATAACAGTGTATTACGTTGTTGTTAGTTATGATGATACGACACCGGGTGAACCATAACAGTGTATTACGTTGTTGTTAGTAATGATGATACAACACCGGGAGAACCATAACAGTATATTAAGTTGTTGTCAGTAATGATGATACAACACCGGGTGAACCATCGCAGTATATTAAGTTCTTGTTAGTAATGATGATACGACACCAGGTGAACCATCAGAGTATATTAAGTTGTTGTTAGTAATCATGATACGACACCGGGTGGACCATAACAGTATATTAAGTTGTTGCTAGTTATGATGATACCACAACGGGTGAACCATCATAGCATATTAAGTTGTTGTTAGTAATGATGGTACGACACCAGGTGAACTATCACAGTGTAATGATGATACGACCACCACACTATTTTAAATTATTGTTAGCATTGATGATACCACAACGTGTGAACCATCACAGTGTATTAAGTTGTTGTTTCTAAAGATGGTACGACACCGGGTGAACCATCACAATATATTAAGTTGTTGTTAGTGATGATGATACGAAACCGGGTGAACCATTACAGTATATTAAGTTGTTCTTAGTAATGATGATACGATACAAGGTGAACAATCACAGTATATTAAGTTGTTCTTTGTAATGATGGTACGACACCGGGTGAACCATCACAATATATTAAGTTGTTGTTAGTGATGATGATACGAAACCGGGTGAACCATTACAGTATATTAAGTTGTTCTTAGTAATGATGATACGATACAAGGTGAACAATCACAGTATATTAAGTTGTTCTTTGTAATGATGATACGACACCAGGTGAACCATCACAGTATATTAAGTTGTTGTTAGTCATGATGATACTACACCAGGTGAACCATCACAGTATATTAAGTTGTTGTTAGTAATGATCATACGACAAAGGGTGAACCGTCATAGCATAATAAGTTGTTGTTAGTAATGATGATACGACACCAAGAGAACCATCACATAATATTGAATGGTACTTAGTAATACGACACCAGGTGAATCATCACAGTACATTATATTGTTCTTAGTAATCATGATACGACACCAGGTAAACCATCACAGTATATTAAGTTGTTGTTAGAAATGATGGTACGACACCGGGTAAACCAACATCGTATATTAAGTTGCTGTTAGTAATGATGAAACGACACCGGGAGAACCATAACAGTATATTAAGTTGTTGTTAGTAATGATGATATTACACCGGGTGAACCATCACAGTATATTAAATTGTTGTTTCTAAAGATGGTACGACACCGGGTGAACCATCACAATATATTAAGTTGTTGTTAGTGATGATGATACGAAACCGGGTGAACCATTACAGTATATTAAGTTGTTCTTAGTAATGATGAATCGACACCAGGTGAACCATAACAGTATATTAAGTTGTTCTTTGTAATGATGGTACGACACCAGGTGAACCATCACTGTATATTAAGTTGTTGTTAGTAATGATGATACCACACAAAGTGAACCATCACAGTATATTAAGTTTTGTTACTAATTATGATACGACACCGGGTGAACCATCACAGTATGTTAAGTTGTTGTTATTTATGATGATACGACACTGGGTGAACCATCACAGTATATTAAGTTGTAGTTAGTAATGATTATACAACACCAGGTGAACCATCACAGTGTATTAAGTTGTTGTTCGTAATGATGATACGACACCACGTGAACTATCACAGTGTATTAAGTTGTTGTTATTAATGATGATACGAAACCAGGTGAACAACCACAGTATATTAAGTTGTTTTTAGTAATGATGATACGACACTGGTTGATCCCTACAGTATATTAAGTTTTTGTTAGTAATGATGATACGACACCGGGTGAACCATCACAGTATATTATGTTGTCGTTAGTAATGATGATACGACACCATGTGAACCATTACAGTATATTAAGTTGTTGTTCGTAATGATGATACGACACCGGGTGAACCATCATAGTATATTAAGTTGTTGTTCTGGATTATATAATTATTATTATAAAACTTTGCTGAAATCAGGAACTAAAAGCAAAGTTAATTAATAATAGAACATCATAGTACAGGCTATGTGTTAACAACAGTAGCATGACATATTGTTAATGTATATTATTGGTAAATCCAATATATAGAAATACGTCATTGATAGGCGTTTATATCTGTATCTATCTACTTAAACAATAAATACAGTATGGCATATCCATCAAATGCCACTACAAACAAAAATCTATTTTTAAAGTCCCACTTTTGGTATTCTAGATTCAGACAATTATGAAAATAAATACGATACTCATAACATTCCTTTGTTTATCATATGTAGAATGTTAAGTACTCTCCTTGTGACAAGATCCCAGCTTTCACCAGGACAAAACCTGAAGGTTTGATTGTATCTTTATTGATGTAATTTATAGTTTTAAGAAACGGAGTTTGAAAAGAAAAAATCTTATTTTTGTCAATAAACAGTAGCACATTTAACAGACAGAAAATGACCGTTTCTATCAACACGGTCCCAACACTTTTCTCATGCTGCACTTGCCGTAAAAAGAATCTTTTTTTTTTTCTTAGAAAACGTTTACTTTTTCTAAAATTTCCACACGGCGCTATCTAAAACAGCGTAATATTTGCTAACCCTCTCACAGGTTGTAGAGTAACTTTAATGTCACTTGCTAATTGTCTAACTTTTGTTTCTCATTCAAGAATTTAATTCAGTTATATAATGTCTATATGTGAATATACATTTAAATTATTTAGACAAAACTTTATACCTGCAAACTGTACTGGTCGAAATACCCATGAAATGCAAGGTACGTTTGAATGCAAAATTGTTCATTTTCTTCGTACAGTTCGGTTCCAATCTTAATATGTTGTTCCCTTAGTTACTATACACAAATATTCAATAATATTATGGTTCCATTTTATTGTTGCCCTTCTCAGTTTGTACTGGTTAGAAATGAAGTAATAGTTGTCAATCAATTGTTATAAATATATGACGTACGCGAAAGAG
Source organism: Tachypleus tridentatus (assembly GCF_004210375.1). Classification (NCBI taxonomy): domain Eukaryota; kingdom Metazoa; phylum Arthropoda; class Merostomata; order Xiphosura; family Limulidae; genus Tachypleus; species Tachypleus tridentatus. The sequence goes on along the minus strand of NC_134837.1, from coordinate 2,009,858 downwards.
AAGGAAAATGAAGACAAATATAAAACAGATAAGTGAGGGATAGCAGTTGGAAAAGACAATGTTCAAAGTTGAGTTAAAAAAAAAAAATTCTCCTTTAAACTTGTTTAACAAATTGTACCTAGAGTATGAATTACGTGTATAACAGTTTGTTGGTGTATTTCTCAGAGCAAAAAGTTTGAGATGTGACAAGTCATACATGTCGTCTGTAGATTTACATATGTGTGTGGTTATATATATATATATATATGTATTTATGTATTATACAGTCGTATTATGTGAAATAAAAAATGGAAAGAACCACACAATGTTCTATGATTAGATTAAAGTACACAAATAGATGCTACAAAGAAACAAACATTTAAAGTTGAAAGGTATACACAAGTTACTTCCAATGATAAAAACAAATTGTAATATTTTGTGATACTTTACAGTAAGTGTGTCAAAATGATTTTAGTTTTCTGTGTTTGATGTTCCATGTTTGTATTTATGACTCTCAACAACAGCACCATTTTAAACATGTTCTGTCCCATGGTTTGTCCATAATGTTAGACATTGTTTTTAGTGATATTGACACTGTCTACCTTAATAATGTTTTTAGTTTTTTTTAAAGGCCATTAATCTTTTTAATGCCATTTAAGTTTTTTTAATATGTAAATTACACATTTTTAATGTGGCTTCCTTTTAAAAATCACAGTTCATCTAGTTTGATTTGAAATTAGAAACTGGCTGTAACATTAAATAACTCAAAACCAGAACTGGAGAGGCGAACTTCAGGTAACTAACGCTGCTGTTTGGATTATCCATTTGAACTACTCGTTAGTCATCCTGGTGAGTTATTATTATAATTTTGCTACATGTCTTTTAAAACCTTTTTATTACTTTCCTTTTTTAAAATGGCCATAACGTCAAATAATTCGGAACCAGGACTGGAAAGGCCAACTTCAGGTGACTGACGGTGGTTTTTGTACTTACCTGTTAGTCTTCCTGGCAAGTTATGATAATTACAGTTAAGCTACAGAAAGTCCTTTACAACTTGTGTTACAGTAGTTTTTTCTCTTAATGTTGTAGACTAGATGTAAACATTGGTTTTATGATATTTATCTGTTTTTTAAACATTGTTTTGTTTTACCTTAATTTCCATATATGAATTTTACTAAATTTACTTTAACATTTTACTGGATGTTTGGCACAGATAGCATCGCTGTTTTGTGCTATAAAACACTAACTCAACTAACTGATCTCTCACAAATACTGACAAAACTCCCTTGCTACTTCTGATAGATTGTCTGTATCAACAAACATATTACCACTGTGGATATTTTCTTGTGTAATATTTCTTTTCTTTGGTATGGTACTTTCAAAAGTATACAAATGTTCAGATTTTATTTTATAAACACCATGCACTATGGAATTATGCTTAGATGTTAGCCTCAAAACCAGTTATTGTACTATGAGTATCATTAGCCTGTGACTACCAAGTGATTCTCTTGTACTGTTACACAGCTAATTAGTCTTGTCTTCAGTCAACTGCTTGTTTCTTGTGAATCTGTTGCCATGAAAGTTCCTGGTCTCTGATTAGTGAAGACCATGCTTTTTGTCCATCTTAAAATATTCATGAATTTCTATGGTAATAAACATTTTTGTTAGACTACATCAATTAGTAAAAGTACTTTCATTGTTTAACACATAGAGTTTAACACTCATGATTGACTCATCAATGAAAGGTTATTGGTACAGTCCATTCAAAGGAAGTAGTAATTAGAAAATCTGTATTTTTATAATAAGGAAGAATTACAGACAAAATGGGTAAAAGTATTACCAAAAAATAATAAAAACAATTGTAGATCACACTTCCATGAAAATGGAATGTAAATGGGGCATTTAAATAGAAAATCTTTTAGTTTTCATAATTTTTAAGGGTTTACAGTATTTGAGACTTTTTGATCAGACATTGAAAATATATTTGTATGCAGTGGACAGACATCCATATTCACAAATAATGTTATCCTACTAGTAAAATGTGTGAAAATTTGATGAAATATATAGAGTTGACATTTCAAGTCATAGTCTTAAACTGATAACATTTGAATTCATGTTTGGAAACTTGTTTACCAAACTTCCTTGTAAACAAAATTCTCAACATTTGTGTATAATAACAGAGATATGATACAAGCTAGGTGATTAAGTATGACTTGTATAGAGATTTGTAAAGCTCACTGTGATAGAAAACTGGCTCAGCTGAGTGCAAACCTGACAGCTGTCTTGTTTTTTTTCAAATTATGTTATTGTAAGGTTTATAGTGTTGTTATCTTTAATAAACAGTAACAAAATAAAAATCAAACTTCTTCAAAGTCTTTGTTTGTATGTAATTATTATTAAAGTATTGTATAAGAAAGATTTAACACCAAACTAAAAACACTGAGTAACAGTATTTGCTAGTGAACAAATACTATGTTGTGTCTTTTTGTGTAAGTATTAAAATTCATGTGTGGATTAAAGGTAAAAAAAATAGTAGTTATATTTTAGTGTCTTTATTGTTTCTTTCAGGTATATAAAAAGTACTATATTTTCTTCAGAAAACGAGATAGAAAAATAACACTTTCATTTAATATATATTACTTTGAGCATAACCTACTATTTTATAACTTTGATGTACATTTACATATTCAGAGTAAATGAAGGTATTATTGGGATATAATTTTTGAGATACAAAATATTTGAAAATGTAGAATAAGTTTTTTTATAAACAAGTACTTGTGTTGAGCTGTACCTCACGTTTAAATGTTTTAATACTGTGTTTTTATCACCCAGATAAATCATGATTCCAGCCTGTCTAAAAGTTCAAGTTGAATTATACACTCCTTTCTTACATGTGGTAAAGCAGAATTTTGCTTTGGTGTTGTGCCACAAACATAAACAAGCTTCAACATGCTGTATCTGTGTGAATATCTGACAAGATTCCATGATTTTGAACATATGTTAGGACACTCTTGTAAGTGGAATGTAAATTAATTTCTATAGTTTTTAGTATCTGCTTAGATTCATGTAAGTTTAAAAAGTTTAAACATTTGAAGTGACTTGACATTCAGTTTGTTGAAAAATTTTCTGTACCATTCAGCAGTTTAATTTAACCAGCATTTATTTATTACAATGTTAAGGTAAGAAAACAACCAACATTAGCCAAAATGAATAGTGATATATATATGTATGTAAATAGACCAAAATTTCCATGTTAGTCACATACCACACTCTGAGTTATTTATTAAGTCTTGGAAGTTTGAATTGCCTTTATTAATAATTAAGTAATGCAGGTGAAAGTAATTTGCTTGAGCTTATATTATCTAAGTTTATAATAAGGCTTAATAGGAACTGAGATTGTCTATCTATATGTATATTTTAATTTATAATACATTTTCATATTCCTGTGTTTTAATAATAAGTGAATGTTGTTTTTGACTTTTTTATCTTCAGTTTAACATGTGTGAAGAATAGATGTAGATTACTTAATACAGAGAAAAGATACAGAATTTAGAAATATACATAATACATTGAATAGTTATACAGTTTAAAGTAACATTTAGGGTAGCTTAAAGCTGTGAAATGGGTTAAAAAATAACTTATCAAAATAGTTTATTAAAAACAAAATAAGCACAACAAGGTGCCATTTGTTCCTACAAGGCTGTTCTTAAATATCCGTATCTGAGAAAGTAAAGATTTTATTCAGAAAGAAAACATTGATTCCTCTCTTAAGTTTCTCCAAGTGCTGACCTCCACTTGTGCTAACAGTAACTCATTTCATAAACCAATCACACAATTATAAAAATAAGTCTTGCTGGTATCTTGACATTGTTTTTTAAATTTTAATGTTATGCCCTCTTGTCCTATTGTGTTCACAATATAGCAAAGAAATTAAAAGCCTTTATCCTACTAATCCCTTGAATAATTTTACATACTTCAATAAACTAACAGTGTATTTGACACATAATAGTAGAATTAACATGTTAACTAGTGGTTTAGGCATGGGAACTCAATTTGTAATACACAGGTTGCAGGTTTGAATCCCTGTTACCAAACACGCTGATCCTTTATTGGCTTCAGGAACAAGATATCTGTATGTAATCTTTCTTGGCTAATACAAAATATCTGAACATGTATAATTAAAAAACAAAAGATGGGATATAAACATTGTTTAATGAAATTTAGTCAACTTATTGTAAATTTGGTAGTGAGGAAAGCTGAAGAATACTAGTAAATAAAAGGCTGTTACTGATGGAATTTTGGCAAGCTATAGTTTTAATTTTGTTGTATACATTGATCAAAGTGAAAGAAACTTAAAATTTAAAATGAATAAACACAAGTAAAATGTTGATAAAAAAAAGGTAAAATTCCTACATTATGTGAACATGCATATCGTATCAGTCTTATCATTTATTTGAAAAGAACTGTTATTTTGGATCAATTGAATGAAATAACAGCTGGAAATATCGGATAATTTACGAAAGAAATGAAAGTGAAAGTAATTATAAATAAAGATAAAGGTTTGGCAAGTCAACCAGTATATGAATGACATGTTTTTCTGAAAGTTCAATGTATTAACTAAGTACTCGCATGATCAGTGGCTTTTTACATATTTATGGTTTCCATGTAGAGTATCTGGTTTGAGACTATATAAACTTTCATAGAAACATTGATCACTTGAGTGCCTTATTTAAACTGTATCTTTGTTGTTTGTGGAGCATTCTATGGTTTAGTCAGGTTGTTTGCCCAATTCATTCATTCTTTTTGGCTCAGTTTTCATCCTTTTATGTGGGACCAGCCTTTTCTATTTCCATTTTCACAGAGTCTTCCTCACACACCCAATTCCTCTTCAGAGAAGTTTATCTGGTGTGGGCGGGTTTATCAAAGTGGAGAAGTCTGCTATCCACCCCACTCAATTTCTCCTTTATTCGAGGTGTTTGATTTATAATTTACATATTAGTTGAGCCCAACCTCCTCCTCTTTGTCTACAATCAATGGAGGTTTTAGTTCATTTGGCACTATCAACATTTTTTCTCCTTGCTCTGGACATTTTGTTTCTTCCAGGGACTTGGGCATCACTGGAGGCTCTTATCTGTCTGGATTATGCCTGAATGCTTTCTTTCCGGTGGGCACTACAAGTTCATTGGCACCTCATCACCTACCCTTTGGATTTTCAGATATTCCTTTATCTTTCCTTCAGTTCAACTTTCTTTGGTGGTTAGAAAGGAAAAACATAACAGTGAAGGTACCTATACTTTTGTCTGGATGGCCATGTCTTCAAAGATGTGTCATTATCAGGGTGGAGTGCATACTACATTGAACAGGAGTTCTTGGGCCATTGGTCTTGAGAGGAGTTAGATCTTCATATTAACCTCTTGATACTTCTTGCTGTTTATCAGGCAGTGGTTCATTTTATTTGTAATCTCTGGGAATGACAGTTATGAAGTATTCCATCAACTCATTTGTTGTCTTACACCGGCCCCTTGATGTGGATTCCTGTACGTGGTGAGGGGACCTCCCAGAGAAGGTTCTGTTCTTTCAGTTTAACTCCTCTAGGATCTAATCATTCTACCCACCTGTTTGCTCTGCTTTGTGACCCATGAAGGGGAGGAGAGGATCCTGGTGGTTGAGGGTCAAACCCTAACACACCTCTTTGGCCGTGAATTCCTGTAGGCGGGCAGCCTTGGGATGGTCCCCTTAGGTCAGTCGGCCAGTCCACTTGAGTTATTGTTGAGAGGGATTTGAAGAACATCCCCAAGTCAGAAATTCTCGCTGGTTTCTCTACTCAAGGAGTTTCTGCAGTGAGGCGATCTCTACTTGCAAAGATAGAATTCTGATGCTGACCAGTGTCCTCATTCTGACATTTACATCACTACATCCACCTGCCACAATCAAGGCAGGTTATCTTAATTGCAGGGTATAGCCATACATTCCAAAACCTCTCAGATGTTTCCAGTGTCAGAATTTTGGTCACTCTAAGATGTCATGTCATGGTTCATTGAACTGTGCTCATTGAGGTGTCAAGGATCATGATGCCTACGAGTGTGAAATGGACCCTCATTGCATCAATTGCAGTGACTCTCACCCATCCTACTTTCATTCTTGCCCAAAATCGTTGGAAGAAAAGAGGTGCAGCATTTGAAAATGATTCAAAACATTACTTACCCTGAGACTTGAAAGTTGCTGTCCACCACTTTATCTCGGACATATGCTGCTGCATTTCATTCCACTACTAAAGTAGACAGATCTCTCTGTGCCTCCAAAACAATCTTTCTCAAACCAAATGAAAAGGATTTTGACCTGCATTGTTAAAAAAGTTGATGAATTAACTTAGCATTCATCTCTGTCCCAAACATACATTCCAGCAAATCCCAAATCTACTTCCTCAGGTTCTGGGTATGGGCACATCTTTGGGTGCATCTTCTTCTCCCACCACATGATGCAAAAGGATCATTTGTTCATGTTCTCAGTCGCTGGAATCCTCTTTCAAGAGCAAAACCTTCCCAATCGACCCAGGGTAGGATCCATGGAGGTTGACAGACCTCCCTCAAATTAAGACAGTAATGAAAAAAGACATGGTTGTAAACAGAAGGGCTCTCCACCCAATTCAACTACACATAAATAAAAATGGCCACCTTGATACAATGGAACTGTCAAAGTTAATCTGGATGACATCAAAACACTGATTGCTTCCTACCATCCTGTATATCTTTCCTTACAGGAAACATTTCTGAAACCTGCTGTTGCAGTCACCTTTCTGCAGTTTTCTTTGTACAGAAATGACAGACTATGTGATGGATGAGCACATGGAGGGGAGGCACTGTTGGTTGATCAGAATGTGCCCACCCTGTCTTTGCCACTCGACACACCCCTGGAAGCCATAGCCATCTGTGTTTCCTTTGGTCTTACTTTCACTGTTTGTTCTCTCTACCTGTTGCCTTGAGAGAACTACGATTAATCAGACCTTGATGCTCTCATTGAACAGTTGCCATCTTCCTTTTTAATCCTGAGAAAGTGCTGATATTGATGTCCACAACTTTTTTTTCAATAGTGGTTCTTATACTTAATTTCATGCATGTAGTCAGTCCTTTACTGCTACTGATCTCTGAATTTGCTCCCCTTTACTATTCTCCCACTTTTCATGGAGAGTTGACAATAGTCCATGAGGCAGTGATCATTTTCCTATAATTTAGAGAGAGACTGGCCGTGGTCAATGTCACCCATCCCGCATGCCACAGTGGAAGCTGTATCAAGCAAACTGGCCCTCTTTCTTTGCTCTCGGAGAACTTGATCCTGCTATTGTCTGTATGTCATCAATAGATTCTCAAAGACAGCACTATTTTCAACATGTTCTGTCCCAAGGTTTGTCCATAATGTCAGACAGTGTTATTGGTGATGGTTCTAAAAATACAGTGGGAATGGATTTATCATCTTGATTTTAGCACAGTTGTTGCAACTAGAATTATCTTCAGTAATAAAAGTGTAAGAAATTGTTTGTAGTATGACACTGTACAAAGTTCAGATTAATCCAATAAGCTTGATAGTGATTTCAATGTTAGTTATTCTCCCAGGGTGATCATCAGAATTTAGAGGTACAGGTGTACAAATTGTGTAAGTTGTTATGAACATATGTATGAATATATGCTACAAGTTTTGAATTTTCCACTTATTTAAATTGTTTTACTGCAATGAATCTTGCATGCAAATCATCATGTGACAACCTTCCACCAATAAGAGTGTCAAAAACCTCTCCTGACACAAGTGACTCCCTCTATTGTGTTATAATGTTTAGTTTCTGTTCTCTTTAAGTGTTTTATTTTTTAATATTTTTTAATATCTTTGTATTAATTTCTCATAACAGGTTTACTACTTGGAGTACAACATGCTGAGTTATTTCTAAAAGGAACAACTTCTACCTAGTTACTAAACTTACAACTTCATTACAAAAACGTTTTCTTTCATTCTGACAGCACAGTTGTTTGTTTGGTTATTAACTTTTCATTATGAATTCTACGTTACTACTTTGGACGTGATATGTTCTATTAGCATGTTTACATTAGCTTCAGGGCTTTATATTGTCAGTCGTCAACATTATTTTAACTGAACTTTTCATGTTCTTAATTATAGGAATATGTTTTAAAGTCATTTTAAATACTTTATTGTGAGAGAGAAAAATGTAATGTAGATTGTATGGTCAGTAGTATGTACTTAATGGGCATTCTCTACTCAATCATATGAAATTAAATGTAGTCATGTTGTTTCGTATTCAGTCAGTAAATCAAACCACCCCACCCACTCCCCCACAAAAATTATATTTACCAAAGAGTTTTGCCTAATTCAAAGACATTTTCTGGTTACTGAAGGTGGATGAGTTATGACATTTATGAAAAAATGTTATACCCCTAATGCAGAAAATGCTAAATCACATGTTTATTGCAAATTTAAACACTTTTTTATTTATATCAATAAAGATGTATTATTTGAGATAAAATTGTAGAAAAACTTGCCAACATTATGGTTAAGAATGTAACTGAAATGTGTCTGAGGTAATTAACCACCTTAATACAAAAGTATCCAATACAAATAATTAGTAGTAAACTGTATTTTAACAAAAAGATTAATTATGGGACATTGAAAAACAAACTACATATTATGTATTATAAACATTCTCCCTGATTTCCACTTTGATTTATGAAAAGTTTTTTTTTGCAGCATCCAATCAAGAGCAGTTTTCCTGATGATGTCACTGGTGGTGTTTTTATCAAAAGTGAAAAGAAAATTAGGCTTACTAGAAGTTTCCAAAATGGTAAGTGTATCCAAAGAATTTTAAAGAATGCACTTCAAACTAAAACATTTAGGCTATTGATTATGATCCATATACATATTCCATTATCACTTAAATTATACTCTATTAAGCCTGTATATGGGCTTGGTCATTCTGACCAGTTCTGTAATCTCCATGTAACCATGAAACTGTAATGTTCTAAATATACTAGGTCTATCATCATGAGTTTGGGCAAATTTTTATGTAAACATTACAAGCCTTTTGTAAACAAAAATTATATTTTAAGTAAATTGTTTTTACAAAACATTTATCTGTTAATGTATTAATTTTGTGTCGAGAAATTCTGAATAAAGGGTGGTTTTTCATGCAAAGAACAAAATTACTTGTATTTACCTTATGGTTTTTATATAACTTGTAATACCTTCTAATATCAATTTTTTATTTTTCATGGAACTTTAAACTTTCTTGTTTTCTCTATCATAACACCAACTGTAGTGAAAAAAGTAAAAAAAAATATATTGAAAACACAAAATAACATTTTTATTTTCCCCTTCCTATTAAGATGCAAGACAAATAATCTTGAAAACTTCCCACTTTTTACAGACTGAGTAAACCATATGGGGGACGTATTCTGATATTTCAGATGATTATTCACATGTTAGTAGGTGTACATAAACAGGTACTTACAAAAGTGAAGATTTGGGCAGTACACACTATGTTGGATTTAGTGATAACTCTGTAAATAGAAAAGATAGGAAGTTCTAAATTTACACTCTAGCTTTTCAGTATTGGTAATTTGAGTTTTTAATTCATAAGAAACTATAATTGCTATATTTGAACATTACAAACACCTAATATCTACCAAAGCTGCAATCAACATACCAGGTGACACACAAAATTTGATATTCAAGAACTTTGTTGTAAAACGTATCTTAAAATTAAGAAATTAATTAATGTGTAATTTTAAAATTTGACATATAATCTGCAATGTAACACCAAACTTACTGGAGTACATTTATAAAATTAGGTCACTAAAAGTTTGCATGCGAGTCTACAAAGATATTGAAATCCCCTGACCATAGGAAGACCTGTAGTGAGACGGTTATTTAATTTAAACAGCAACAAAGTCCATCAGATCAATCTCATAACCATTTTTACTTGTTACAGTTTACATACTACTAACTTGTAATATATTAAGTGTATCTTCACAAAATTCAGTAGACTTTTTATTAAATGTTACAAGGTTTTTGCACAAGAAAAATCCAGGTTTTTTAATACTTTAACCTACCAGGTTGAAAGGCTCACTTTTTACAGCCCTTACATTACTGGAGTCAACCACATGATCTTTATTTAACTGAGCAATACTTGTGGTCACATTAATGTCCAATATTGACTTACTTTATCATTCTAAAATTGAAAATTACTTTATTCAAACTACGAATCAGCCAATATTTAACAGTAAGTACTATACTATATTCCTGTGAAAAGTAAACATTTAGGACAGGAGCAGTTTCATTTTATAAATAGGGTGAGTAGTAAATTTGAGAATAATAAGTAGCTAATATGCAAAGTTTTTTTATTTTTGTGGCAGTACTCATTGAAGAAGCAATTTACTTTGACAAAATGTACTTCAGTTTTGATTGCTGAAAAAGATGTAAATATATCATATGTTTTGTTGAGATGATTCTAAAATGTTAAAAAATTTGTGATAATAGGTTAATAAGCATAAGGGTTGTTACATTTAATAAGTTTAGTTTTTCTTGCATTATGATCTTTAATATCTTTGAAACAGCATTATGAAAAGGTATATATAAGTTATGATGACGTTTATATTTGTTCCAGATTTGAACTTTAATTTTTATGTTTTAGTACATTATTTTAAAACCTCAACTTTTTATCATCCATAAAATTCAAATGTTTGCCTATTTTTGTTTCTTCTAATAATCTGAAGATCTTATTTCTGAGTAAACATAAACAATAAAGGATTATTTTTATCTTTGATTTCATACTTATATATGTACATAAAAGACAGTTTTGTTTTGTTCTTTTTCAAGTTTATTCTTCATTACAACTGTATATTTGTTTATTGTGCAAAAAAAATGAGGACAGCAGCATGAACTTTGTACATTTACTGAAAACTGCCATGCCTGTTGGGGATCACTATGGCACATTTGAACATCACTGTCCTTTGGGGTGTTCATGCAAACTTCTTTTCATGGGTCATCTTACTCTTTCCTTGGACCCTTTTTCTTTATACCCTTACTGGATAGGTCCTTTGACTCCTCTGTATGTCTTTGTATATGGATGCTCACAAGTTATTTCACATTTCTTTGTATTTGAATCCATGGTGAACTTATTTTCTTGTTTCTTTCCCAAATACCAGTGCAAATACAGAACTTCTTATAGTTATTGAGCAAAACATTGTCTAACCAGGTATCAGATTGAGCATATACATACTGATAAAGTAGGTTATTGATCAATGTTATCTGTGTTAAGTAGATTACCTCAAACAGTACAGGTCAGTAAGGTCAAGTGGGAGCTTATATACATGTATTAATTTGTAGCTTATTAGAACAAGTAAGAAGTAATTTAGGTAGGTTACTTTCTAATCTAATCTACATTTGTGTGTTATAAATAATTATTACTGACCTTGGATCTTATCTAAGCCTATATCTCTACTACTGTTAGTAGCAATAAAACAATGCAGGTGTCCTAATGATACTCAGGCCTAAACACAGGTCGTAGCAACACTGTTTGAGATGTGCAAATTGGAGATAGTTTTACAATGCTTTATGTTTAGTGTCATTTCTACAACATAGTGACAATGTTGGATACTTACAACTTCCTGGGAGAAAATTTCAAAATCCAAAAATTCTTATGAATATGTCTAAGAGACAACTTACAAAAAGAACATTGGAATAGAAAATCACAAAAGTCCTTAATTATAGAACATATTTAGTTTTATAGATGCAGTATAAAATAAAATCCTATTTGCAAATTTCAACTTAAACTAAGACCAAACAACACAATTATTAGTAAAATATTCCCTTCAATGTTTCAGTTACTTTTTAACTTATTATTCAAATTCTAAATCATAATATCCTTACGTATTTAGAAGTTAATTAAGTTAATGGCCATTTTAGCCAACTGACCATCATTTTTGCAAACAATTTTCACATAACTATATCAACTTTAAAGACACTTTACAACATTCATGTTTTAATATTACCAGGAGATATAAATGAAAGTCTGAAAATGATAAGTTGTCTTAATTATTTTAGTTGTGCAAAAGTAAATAAAAAGGTAGGATTTTATAAATAATAAAACTGCAAACAAAGAAAACAGCAACATGTTATTTATTATGACTTAAAGAACAGAAAAGTGGCAATTACATTCCAGATTTAGTTTCTTAAAAATTACAAGATTACTGGGAAATTAGAAGTCTCTAGAATCCTTATTTTATAAAGTTATCTAAAACTAAAAGTAAACATTTTTCTTAAAATGAAAATGGTTTCCAATAATACTTACCATCCACCAATACTATAGCTAGAATCTCACATTGATAAAAGTGTAGGGGGCAGTGCAGGCATGATCCACACACAAAGCATTTGTACAGAACAGGAATGTACCAAGAGAAAAAATAGTACAAGAGTGTGGAAATTACACCCTACCTCCCAAACAGATATGCTCTTCACTTGGAGCTTTGTTCCTATATCAAAGGCAGAACAGAATATGAGTAATCATCAGGTAGGCCATCCCTGACCAGACAGCCGAGATTCTATGACTCAGGTTGGAATTAAGGGGTTGTAGTACCTATATCCTATGTTGCTGGCTATGGCTATTAGACCACAATATCATATATGAATATAGTGTAACCACAAAATGTTGCATTTGGCACCATCAGAATGACAACAAGAAAGTAAGCAACACTTAAATGGACAGATTCTCTTCTCCACCTGAACAAGTCCAAAAGGTAACACCTGAGGCTCGGAATGATGGGATCCCATATGCCATACTCAACAAAGGAACAGAACTCATCTGGTTTGGAATTATGAACATTCATTCTCAGTCCGTAACCAAGTGGGTAAGGTGTATTCTACTTAACCCTGGAATTATGTGGAACCTGCACTCAACCAAGGACTTAGGATGGAACTACTTTGGTTTCAGAATTACAATATAGTGAACCAACTTCCATGAATGATAACTGAAACTGGTACTGATCAAAGAGAAGGGTTTTGCACTCCCCAACTAGATAACTGTATGCAAAATATGAACCAAAATTATGAGTAGATTCCCAGGAAGGATGGAGCCACTCTTACTGAAATGTGAAAAAAACATCCAGGAACCCTAGAAGGAGGACCCCTCACTTTGCCCTCTTCTCCAAGAGTGGTTGAACACACTCAAAAACTTTGGTTGAAAAGCCTCTTGTTTACCACAGATTCTCAAGCTCTACTCATACAGCCTGGGGTGCTAAAAACAGAGCTCTGGAAACTGTGCAGTAGGTGAATCAAGTTCCCTACATTTTATTCAAATCAATCACAGTTTGTTCAACATGAAGAATAGTAAGATTCTCTTCAGTTGTATTCATGAATGTCCATGAGTGTCAATCCATAATATCATCTGGTAGGTGTCTAAATGACCTTACAGGACACCTCATTTTGACAGTACCTGTTGCATACTGGTGGTAGTAATTATAATTAAAGTAGTTACTAGTATGAAGTTGAAAAGAGAAAGCATAACTGCCTCAGAAGCACTCACCCCAGAATGGTATACCATGGAAAATAAAGGGACCCTGGAAATAAAAGAGTATATGACTGAGGAAAATACTCATTTCTGGTAAAAGCCTAGGAGATGTGGTAAACAAATCTACAGGAAGTAGTGGGACACCATCAGAAGAGGAACTGGCCAGATCTTGTAAACAACAAGATAGGAGAGTAACAGAAGTATTCCACATCCCGACAAGATGTCTTCAAAGAATCGCTGAACCAGGCAGCTAATGACACTGGAGATTGAGAAATAGCTACAGTGTCAACAGATGTTAAGTATGTTTTGGAATTATTATGCAGTACTATGAATAAACTGTGTACAAAAAAAAAAAAACATTTTAAAGAACAGTTTAACAGCTGAACTTTTATATAACAAAAAAAAAACTGACAATGTTATACATACTTCCTCTTGTCGATATCCAAACAATGAATTGTAATGTCCTGGATACCCAACAAACATGTTTCATCAAAAGATAAATTTTAGCATAAAAAGCAGTCTTAACATGTAGCTTAAAGATAAAAATAAAATATAAAAAAGTCAATTCTGTATTGATGAACTATTGACAATTACTTGATTGTACTTTTTCATTTTTATGTTTCAAAATTTCAAAAGTAAAAGCACAAGTTTGTGGGAAATTAAGCACAAAGCTACACAATGGGTTATCTGTGCTCTGCCCACCACCAGTATCAAAATACACAATGGGTTATCTGTGCTCTGCCCACCATCAATATCAAAATACACAATGGGTTATGTGTGCTCTGCCCACCACCAGTATCAAACAAAATACACAATGGGTTATCTGTGCTCTGCCCACCACCAGTATCAAAACCTAGTTTCTAGCAATGTAAGTTTGCAGACAAACTGCTGTGTCATTGGGGGAAGAAGTTCAAGTTTAGGACATTTAGAAAAAATAAAGAATTCTGTGGCATTTCAATAAGTTATTATTAAATTTTCCATGACCATTTAATTCACTGTAAACACAATCAATGGAAAAAATATCTTAGCTTTGTCAAAATAACATGTAAGTTTGTTTTGTTTTCTCATCTAGATATTATGTGCTAACCAATACATTGTTCAGAGGTTAAGAGGTCATCTGAAAATTCATTTCTAGCATCTTCTGTTATGCTGCACTAGACCTTAAGTGCCAATCAGCACAGTTCACCAAGTACATATGTGCCATTTAGGAAACTGTTTCATCAAAACAACTGATTACCATCTTAGGGCTGGGACTAACTTTGACCAAAACTGTAAAGTGTTTGGATAATTATAATTTGTAAAATAAGCATTGTTACACAATATGTCAACTATATAAAAGTAGCCTGTTTTGATCAGCTGATTGAATAACTTGGAAAACAACACAAAATCATTTCACATTCTATTTTGAAATCAAGTTTAAAAAATAACAACAACAAATAAACATCTATAAGAAACTAATTTCCACACTACAACAGTCTGAATTACCCACTGCTACATAACTACAAAACACTGAGTGTTAAGAATAACACTCAGACTTCAGGAAATGTCACACGATTGTATGCTATAATTATACAACATGCACTTTCTGAAAGAAGCTTGTCCACTATTTGAAATTCATGAAAATTTTCTAATTTTTCAAGTTATATAAAACATTTTTTCTTGACTTTCCACAAATTTCATGACACATACAGAACCTGTACAGACTTTATTTTTTTATTTAAAATGAAAACTTGTTATATTTAGACTGGTACATCAATAAATTATATTATTCAGCTTAGACATTAATATTATCTGGAATATTTATAAATAAAGAGCCCTCATAATGCTAAGTTTATTTATAAAATGAACAACAAATAATGTGCTTCAATATTTGATTACTTACCTGGAATCAGAATTTGAAAGGAAACACTTTTTTATGGTGTTACAAGTTTTTTTTTATTGCTTAAGACATATTTTTCTTGCATATCAATTGTAATAATATCTTTGTATCAGAAACTAAAAACCAACAAAAGTCGAAATAAGTAAACACATAAAGTAAAATACAAGTTTATCACATTGCTCAAATAACATCTACTTCAACGTACACATACATATATTAAAATGTTTGAAAAGTCATGTTACACGTGATTTTTAAGCACTTCTACCAACAGTGATAAGTTAGTCTACAAAACAACTTAAAAGATTAGTTTTTATAACTATGTATTATTAGCTGTCTTTTAGTATCATTTATTTTGAGTACTTTTTCACTGTGGATCTTGTTATACTTTGTAAACTACTATATTTCACATTTTAACAGAAGTTAACAAATTACTCACCTTCCTTTGAAGAATGTAATATAAAAACTGATGAATAACAGTTTACAAAGTTCAACATGTACATCTTCAAAGTCAAACTATTTTCATGTTCAGTCTGAGTGTGATGTATTTCTATATACAATATTTCAGAACAGTATTAACTATTTTACAAAAGGTACATCTTCAAAGTCAAACTATTTTCATGTTCAGTCTGAGTGTGATGTATTTCTATATACAATATTTCAGAACAGTATTTACTATTTTACAAAAACAATATTAACATACAGAAAAAGGTTGACATAAATAAAAATGTTTGATAAACTACCTTAACACTAATGACAACCAATTGATAATACTATTAAACTCCTCATTTAACATCCATCATGTCAGAGGTTTTTAGAACTCTTTGGTGAAACATTAAGTTCTATTCTTCAAATCAAATCTTTAGAGTATAAATATCGTGCTGTATGAAAGTGTATTATTTCTTATTTACAAAATTCATTATTTTCCATAGTTATAAATATCATTCTACATCTGGCTCAGGTCCAGCTTTTAGGTGACTCTGCTGCTGTCACACGGATCAGAGAGATTTCTACAATGTAGTTTTGAACAATTAGAAATACTATGACCAAATATTTTTGTATTGAGGGAGAGGAAGTCATAATAAAATACAAATCATTGGAATTGAAGACGAATTTTCCATATTCTTCTTAATTTGTCCATGATCTAAATAAATGTTAAGCCTTATCTTAGCTTCCACCATTTGTTTTGTTGTTGTTGTCAGAAGTAGGATACCAATGACTGTTGATCAAGACACTTGTGGTCTAGATACACTAGTTTCCATAAAATTAGCAAACACTAACTATTTCTCAAGCCAAATCATTAGGAAACACATGTTAATCTTTAAATCAAAACGATCAACTTCATTCCATATTGCAACAGAATAAAAAGTTTTACATTCTAGTTTTACAATGGAAATATTTTTTTATGGTAGTTTTTGTACACATTTTTAGTACTCTTTGACAATTTTAAAATATATAACATGCAGTAGTGAAGCCAATTTATGTAATATCTCTACAAAAACTGGCTGCATTAATAAGAGATGTTTTATTATTAATTGTAACATGATTTTATCTCATATTTTTATTTCAAAATGGAATTCCATATTTTAAAATTTGTTTTATTAGTAGCCTTCATACATAAGTCTTGAAGTTATAAAAAATTATGTTGAAACACACATATATCCTTAATATAAAATGCATGGGGTCGGTTTATTGGACGAATGCCATATTACAGATGTAATGTTCACTATATTTCTGAATTTATTATGTATATCTACACAAGATGTTGCAAGTTGTTAGTAAAATGTACAAGTCTGTTGTATGCTAAATATCAAACACACTGCAATAGTATTTCTAATGAAGAAAGGATGGTAAAAGATGGCAATCTGAGTTACATATTGACATGTTAATGTTTATGTAAAGGCTTAAAAATACTATATCCATGGCACTGTTTGCATATTGTGCTTGCATTGCCTTTAGAGCATCTGAAATACATATTTCCAAGTTTTCCTTTTCAGTATCCCTGTACACTGTATATGATATTTTATCCCTTACACTGTATATGATATTTACTCTTCTTCGCCATAAACTGTTACTAAATCAAATACATAATACTGAATTAAAAAGTTACAAATAACCATCCAACTATCATAAGTGTATTTATATAAATACTCTCTTGCTGAGGTCAATTAACTTACAGAACTGTTCATACAAACTAACCAGAAAGAGTCAACTGTATGGAAAAGTAACACCCAAAATCATTTACTTACCACAAATTAAAACACATATACAGCAAATCTTTAACATTTATTACCAGTACTACAGTTCTAACTTACTAATTGGTGAAAAATTCTTTCTACATGTAAGCCATATTTTTGATTTAATATAATTTCTGAGTTCTTCTGAATCTGTAAAAATCCAAATAGAAGCATATAAAATCACACAAATTTATATTATAAAGAATAATACAATACACAAAGACATGTAACTGCTAAAACAAGAATCTGTGTAAAGAAGTCTAAATATACCACAGGTTTAGAAATCTTTTTACAAAGATCACTGAAACTTCAATTATTCAAATTTTCTATAACATAAAGAACAATCAAACAAATGAAGCCAATTTCATACTGTACTTCTTGAATATTTCTTGGAACTTTTAGACTCTTTATGAACAAATAGGAAGTTATACTATATAAGTAACATAGGTCTACAAACAAATTTAAATTTCTGACCAACTCAGTTTCCTAAGCCTAATTTGCCACCTTAAGATGTGGATTTCTCCAGTTATACTATAAATAAGAAATTGAGTTTATAATATTCACCTCCACCTTGTTTCTAATTAATATTTATGCTTTAAAGAGGGTCAACAAGAAATATTTCTCCATTATATGTTGTATCAGAAACATCTAAATCACAGCTTGTGTAATTTACTGCTCTCATTGCAGTAACATCTTTGTGTATAATATAAACCTTCTTGGATGCATGTTTTCAAAGTAACATTTATTACAAAGCTGGAAATGTATGTTCCACTCAAAAGCTATGGCAGTATATTTACTTACAGAAGCTATACTAGAAGGTAAATACTTCTCACATGCACGAAGTAAATAACTGCATGCAATATTAACTGATAAAAAGCTTTATTATATTAGAAAGCGTTTCACCAACATGGAGATTTTGCACTATAATGAGACAAAGCAAAATGTCTGGAGATGTTGTCTGCTAGTATGATTACATTTTCTGAACACAAAACCTTTATTTTACTTAATAAATTAAACTATTACTGGTATACAAACATTTAAATACATAATTATTGTTCCAAGAATCCATTAGACCTTTTGTGACAGATCACAGGTCAAAGGCCACATCATCTCGTTTGTCGATTTGCATTCAACATTTTATTGAGTTAACATTTTATGAATTTACGCCAAGAAGTTTAGAATCAACTTGTAGATTATAATTCAAACTTTAATATAATATATGAGTTAATTTCTTAATTTCAAACTATATGTTTAAAGAACACATCTAAATGTAGATTTTAGTAAGTCATGTGGTATGTTTGTTTGTTTCTGTATTTTGCACAAATCTACATGAGGGCTGTCTGCACCAGCCATCCCTAATTTAGTAGTGTAAGACCAGAAGGAAAGCAGTTAGTCATCACCACCCACTGCCAACTCTTGGGCTACTCTTTTACCAATGAATAGTGGGATTGACAATAACATTGTGATACTCCACAGCTGAAAGGGTGAGCATGTTTGGTGTGATGGGGATTCAAACCAACAACCCTCAGGTTATGAGTTGAGTGCCTTAATCACCTGGCCATGCTGGGCCCGTGAAGTATGTTGAATACAGCACTGTTTAAAATTAAATGTTTATGATGTCAAAATACTAAGTCTATAATTTCATAAAAATTATGGATTATAATTACTTACATTATCAAACTAGAATGTCAAATAAGAAACGTGTATCTTTTAATTTTGCTGAGATATGGCTTATTTCCTGAATCAAACACAGTGACTCTGTTCACCTCTTTCCATTTTTTGAAATGGTCCCTTATATACTCTTACTACAGAAAATGACATGTAATAACCAATCAATAGTTTAGAATGTCCCCAGAGTAGTTTTTCTCAGCCATTTGAATCTGTGAAAAGGCTACCACATTCTTTCTATCAAAGTTTCCAAGGGGGTAGGGTTGCATTTTTAGTCTGCTCAATGTTTCATATTTTTTAAAATCTAGATACATCTTAGTTACTAAGCATAATATATTATAGTGGAATTCTAAGGTATAAGAATAGTTATTCAACCATACATATAAAATTTAAAAGTTGTGTTTATATCCTCTACATGCAAAATTTTAAAAGGCTTAGCAACCTATGTCTTGTAACCACCAAGGTTGTAACAATAAGAGATAATTGTTTAGTTTACCTTTTGATTTATTATTTTATATTTGAAGAAAAAGAAGTTTAATAATTTATTTCTAAATAGTGATAATCTATACACACAAATGTAATATATAATAATTGAAATGTGACAATATTATAAAATACTGGTCCATTAAAACACAACCAAACCTGGGAAGACTAAAGGTCAGTCTTATATTACTGGATAATTAAAAAGTGTACATGCACTGTACTGTTGCAAGTTATGTATTGTTAGCTAAGCATGACTGGAAGTTCAATATAATAAGAAAAATATATATGTAAATATATAGTGTTATGAGGCTTAAGCTACTTAGACTAAATATTTGTATTTTCATGTTATATGTAGTCATTCTAGCATGAGAAAAGCATAATTTATATTTATTTCATAATTTTTTATGATAACTGTGAGGTTAGTTAAGTGACAAAACCCTACACAGAGTATAGAAAATAAAGTACATAGTCTGAAAACAAATGCTTGAAATGTATTTAGGAGGTTTCAGAGATTATACAAATAATATTTGAGATTTTGGGGATGAAGAATAGCTTTTTTAATCATAATATGAAATCACTTTGCACTCAGACTAGTAATGAACAGACTCTATTTTCAGTGATGTCGAGAAACCCACTTGTTGAGAAATTTATATGCAAAAACGGCCCATTTGGGTTGAGAAAATATTTTACATAGAAGAGCGAAGCACAGATAGCTCTCGAGTAGCTTTGTGCGAAATTCAAAAACAAACAAACAAACAAAAGATCTCAAATTGAGCTAAAAGTTTGTACTTATAAAAAAACAAAACCTCAGAGCCATTTAGTAAGTGGTAGCCTGATTAGTGATATTTGTAATTTCCCGAAAGGTCTACACATTTTACTGTATGAAATACTATAGTCAAACTTTTAATGTTCTTTTAAAACATTATTGTTATTCACTTCTTACCTTAGTTAGTAGTAAATGTGGTTTTTTTTGCTGTTCTGATCATAACACAAATTATTCATTTTATACAACCTTGAAACGGGATCTCAGCACGTGTTTAACATCATAGAATAAAACTATATGTGCTGTTTGGTCTCGCTCTTTGATGGACAGTAATATAAGATATGAACATGATTTTAAAAATAGCGTATTTTATAAAACTGTGGCTGACTAAATTAAGAGCATTAACAAAACGGTATAACCACTTTAATATGATTATTATATGAAAGTGACCGTTACTTTGGTTACTTGGGTTGACCAGCGGGCTTCCCAGAGGGTGTGTCCAGCAGATACCAAATCTTCTCTGCCTTGACTCTTCCGGTCAACAGGAGGTCGAGTACACTTCTACTGATGTTGCTGGTGGTCAACTGATTCGGTGACTTCTGTCTGGGCCTTTGTTGTGGCTGTCACCTATAAGTTCGGAGTCCCAAGCACAACATCTTGCCAGCGAGGAGAGGAAGTCGCACTCTATTCTAGGAATGTTCA
Organism: Tachypleus tridentatus; assembly: GCF_004210375.1. Lineage (NCBI taxonomy): Eukaryota > Metazoa > Arthropoda > Merostomata > Xiphosura > Limulidae > Tachypleus > Tachypleus tridentatus. Next base: position 1,988,583 of record NC_134837.1, on the reverse strand, counting down.
AGATCAAGGGCAGCTGATGGAGTGTTCTCCTTCTGTTCAAAACCAGACCACGTTTCTACTGTGAAGCTGTCGGCAATTGATCCAAGTTTCATGTTGAGGTCTGCATCCTGCAAGACCATCAGGAAGCAGATTCTCAACCTGTTTGGTGATGTAGCGAGCAACAACTCTTTTGAGGATTTATCCAGTGAAGTTTTGTACCACAGTGATACGATATCCCTTGAGGCTTTTGGCACAGCATTTATGAAAGCATCTGTCCAGACTTCTGAGACGACTCCTGAAGTTTCAGTTCTGTTCATAAGCCTTTGCTAAGCTCTGGATCATCTCATTTGGAAGGTTTTTACATTCTTGACAGTGATGCCATCTCTCCCTGGTGCTCCTTTTTTGATGGTCCTGATGGCATACATCACACTTTCCATGTTGATGCACTGCATAGGCTCACTCACCTTAACCATCCTGTCAATTTCATGCCTGACCACTGTCTGGTGATCCTGATTATTGTGACTACTTTGACTGATGAATCTAGCAAGAAAAGCTCTAACTTGGTCCTCATCGGTGAGTAGTACTTGTCCAAAGTCGCTGTACAAAGTGGTTTTTCCAGAAGACCTCCGAGCTTTCACCTTGTTATGGAACTTCCAAAACTCCCTGGTATTGCAGTTGGACTTATCACATAACCTATACCATTATGCTCTGATGGCTCCAGTTCTCTTGAACCCTGAAGTAGCATAATTACGTTCAATCCTTAGCTTTGTGAGGATCTCGAAGTTAGCGGTGGCTCTGCACTGCTCAAACTCTCTTTCCTTTCTGTTCTTTTCTTTTGAGTCTGCATCCACGTCAGAATTCCACCATTTTAGAGCATTCTTGCATGTGATTATGATTCTTGGAGGTTTATCTTTCCTGATCCTCTTCTTGATACTACCCCAAACCCCTATTTTGTCCCTCTGATTGTACAAGGCCTTCTTCAGGGAAGGAGTGGCATGGTGGAACTGGTAAAACAAGCTTACCTCACACAGGAAGTGGTCACTCCCAACTCGGTAGCTCTTTATCAAAACAGCCAAATCCCTGGCATCTTCTGTTATCAAAGCAAGGTCAATAACTGTGTCAGGGTCCTCATATCTCTCCGCAAGCCTTGTAGGTTCTCCAGTGTTGAGGATGCAAAGTGACCGTAAAATAGGAATGTTATGGAATATTCAAGTATTTGTTTGTTTGTAGTTAAGCACAAAGCTATACATTGGACTATCTGTGCTCTGCCCATCAGGAGTATGAGAACCCGGTTTCTAGCGCCATGAGACTGCAGGCATACCGCTATGTTACTGGGGTCGTAATATTCAAGGAAAACATGTAACGAATTAAATAGCGCGTGTTCTGTGTAGTATTTGTCGAAACTTGACCTAAAATCACTGATGTGATGAACTTTGTTCTTTGTTTGTAGCTGGTCTGTACTTTACTTTTATTGTTTATGACTCATCAGATAGGTGACAGCATTGCCTTTGTAGGGATGACTCTGGTTGTTTATCGAAATGGTATTTTAAATATCTCTTTAACAGGTCATCAATACTATAATTAGCAACCCATGTGTGAAGAAAGTTTTTTTTTGTACATTGGCGCGAAATTCTAAAAACAAGTAATTATTAGTGTAAGGAAATGCTATAGTAAACTATTATGTAGAGAATTTTTATAAATAATTAACGATAACTAACTTTAATAATCTGTTTCAAATCACTAGTTTACTGCACAGATGATATAGCTTTGATTAATCATTATTTAGTACACGTATGTCTTTTGTTGATTTGGTTGTTGAACTAAAATATATGACTTAGGTTAATTTTAAAGTACTACCTAACTTGCAAATCAAATTGTTTTTCTCATTCATTCATTTGCAGGCACCTTCGTAAGTCCTTTACAGGTCTGTTGTTACAAAAAAGTATAAACCTATCTCTTGTTGATAACTCATATCAATTGTTATAATTAAGCGTTTCATAGTTTAATTACAAAATTATGCTTTATTTAGAGAACACTGCACGTGCTGATAGCTGGCTGCTCAAAAGGGTAGTGGTGGGACAAAGGAATTCCAAGGTCTTGAGCAGATGGACAATATAATTATTTATTTTAAATTAAGATTTCTCATAGTTTACTACAACTTATTTCATGTTTACTTCTGGTATTAATAAGAAAAAGTGTCACAGTTAACAGATTTGTTATCCTCATTACTACCTTCCTGTTGTCACGGGTCAAAGGCCAAGTCATTGTGGTTGTAGACTCACATTCAAAATCTTATTTAATTACTGTTTTATGAATGTAACACAATAAAGTACTTGTTTTCACATTGTTGATTTTATGTCCAATTTTAGTATTATACATTAATGTGAAATTAAAAGTAAAAAAGAAATGTGTTAGGTTCATGCACCTGGCCGGCTTTGTTTATTCCGTCATATTGGACCTAATAACAAATTAATGAAATTACAGATACCATATTTTCAGTTAAATACTTAGAACTAAATCGTGAAACAATACCAGTTGGTTGTGATGCTGTTGCTTGAACAAAATACAGGGTTTACCTTTGATTATCTTTGTTGGTGTCTCCATGTAGAATAATGTAGCTGCTGCACCTGAGTAACACCATCATATTCCTGTTATGCACGTGCTACGTACAGTCAAGTCATGACCCTCTAGTTAAACTACAACCCATACAAAAGACTGCAGGACAGTGGTTGTGGCCGACGTAGTTACAAACATATTCGTAACGTATTTAAAGTGTTTTCTTTCGGAGAATGAAATTATCATGAATATTGAACATGATGTTATGTCTGCCGAGAGGAATCGAACCACTGATTATAGAAATGTACATCTGAAGATGCACCACTGTTTCATCAGAGAACATCACGAATATCAATATTAGAACCACAAAAGCCTCAAAAAACAGACATTTTTTGATACAGATCCAACCAACTAAAACAATACTCCATCCTAGCCCACAGTTGTGATTACATATATAGGGTAGCATGTGAAATACACCCTTAATATATAAACTTTTGTTCATATGTAAACTACTGGTAAGTTAATCACCGTGTTGGTCCTAATGTTTTTCTATTTTATTGTCAAACAGGATTAATAATTCACCAATATGTTTGTTTTGGAATTTCGCACAAAGCTACTCGAGGGCTATCTGTGCTAGCCGTCCCTAATTTAGCAGTGTAAGACTAGAGGGAAGGCAGCTAGTCATCACCACCCACCGCCAACTCTTGGGCTACTCTTTTACCAACGAATAGTGGGATTGACCGTCACATTATAACGCCCCCACGGCTGAAAGGGCGAGCATGTTTGGCGCGACTCGGGCGCGAACCCGCGACCCTCAGATTACGAAGCGCACGCCTTAACGCGCTAGGCCATGCCAGGCCCTCACCAATATAAAGATAGAACTTTTGTTATAACTTGTAAGTGTTGAGTCATTTTAACAAATTAATTACACATATATCATCAACACATTATCTCAGAAGTATACTTAGCAGCCTGTAGGTGGTGCTTGTTTTACGCGAAATGTGAATATTTGGATAGAATCACACATTAAAAAATTTACTAGTATATGGTCTGTAAATTAAAAATGTACATGTAGCGCGTATCGTTACAATACAAGCGTTGTGTAGATGAACTTTCCGAGGACTGCTCGTCTAGGTTCCTCCATCAAGTCAATGTAAGATTCTCAAAGAGATTCCTGTTATTATGTGTTTTTAGGTAAGATATCGTATCAAAGATGATGTTTTCTTACACTGAAGATATATTTCCGATAGATACTTTACTCTCCTCACACTTCTGGTACTTCTTTTCTGTCAACTTTGAAGATTGTGTTCTACAGTAAATAGGAAGCCAGCTTCCAGCTTTGATAGTAGAGTATGTTTCAGTGAAGCGTTGTGCTTGTTTATTTACATGCTACAACGCAGATGAACCATTGTTTAAACGTGCGGTAGATGAGAATTTCAAGCCTAGTGGAACCAAAAATGGAAGGCTGCACTGAACAATAATAGCTGTTATGTGAGAACAAAAAGATATTCTATCTAAAATAGTATGAAACTAGATATTTTAGACTATCTACAATAATCTGGTATAACTTTCTACGTGTGTATAGTTTTAAATATTTTTCAAAACGATGCCTAACAAAACATTTTGCAAATCTTATTATATTGTCTTTCCAAGTTTGTGTCAGCCAAGCAAACATTTCCAATATTCTGAATTCATCCAATAAAATTAAATTATATTATGTGTGTGTTATTTCTTTAGTAAAGCCATATTTGGCTATCTGTTGTGTTAACTGAGAATAATTTAAACCGTGGTTTTAATGTTGTAACTCTGTACAATACGTGCTATACCATGTCGGATCTAAATTATTTTAAAAGATGAAAAACATGGTACCTGTCATACGATGGTAACTAAATGCTAGGATTAAATGTGTTCAAATTATTTGTATGTAACTGGAACCTAAAGTTGGTGAACATCTCAGACAAAACACCAAATAGAATTTTTCAAACAATCCGTTTTAAAGTTCTCTTTATCTCTTTGTGTGTAGTGTTTCAACAAATGACTTTAATGTCCTTAAAATTAATTGTTCATTCGACAGAATTCTGTATTAATTTGAATAATTGGTATATGTTGCTGTTATCAATCAAACTTTCTGAGCCTATATTCCTTATACAAACAACAACAAGAAGTAATGATTGAGTATTTCAGTCATGTTAAGAACCACTCAACAATAACATATCGTTACGTCAAGGGGCGTAGCCAAGGGGGGTTAAACCCCCGCAATGGACCCAAACTTTTTAGACAAGTTCAGTTGCCACCTATGAAGTTTCATAAAGATTCGTGATTGCATGGCAGATAATTTCACACACAACAAATGGTCAAATGCAAATTTCTGATTGAACATTCTTTTAATACAGCAAGTTTTGTCAGAACTAGAGAAATACAATCCAATATCTATGAAAGGCTCAAACACCTGTTCGTTCTCTCCAGGACTTCTACAACACAGTTTGGTTCAACTTTAATATCATGGTGAATGTATAATGAGGCCATTCAATCGATCTTCAGTGGTGGTATTTCTCAAATACGTTTTGAGTCTTCTGAGAGTTGAAAAAGAACGCTTCACTGAGCTTGTTGACACAGGCAGCGTGGCAAATACTTTCAACAGTCTAGAAATGACTGGGAACATTTCTGCATTGCACATTGCATATGCATTTATGACATTTTTTGGTCTGTTGTTCGAAAGTGATTTGTACCAAACCCTAAGCTCACCAACTACAGCTAGTGAAGTGCTGTCAATGTCAGCCTTGTATATATTGACCAACTCTTTAATTTGGTCACATTGTTGTGCTGTAGGTTCTGACCGTTCTGTGATAGATCCTGATGGTAGTAGACACATGAAGTTTGTAAGGAGAGTTTTGTGACTGGACAGACGGTCACATATTTGTGAAAGAAAGTGATCAACAAATGGTACAAATACAACAATACGAAAGTACTCCTAAGGGCTAGTGGTTTGTGGGTTAGCACGGTACATCTGTCTTTTAGCCTGTCTTGGCATTATGATGTCAATATGAAGCTCACTACACAGAGTTTGAGCCTCACAGAAAATGTTGTTAAATTCATTCACAATATTATTTCTGAGTGAACTGATTAAATCTTCCACTATTTCTGCGTGATGCATCGCAGCACCTAAATCAATGTTCTGTTTCTTCAGTAAGTTGCACAGAAGTAAACTGAAGGAAAACAATTTAACAATGGTAAGTAGAGTGATGATGAATTCTGGCTGTGTTATAGAACACAACAATTGATTGACTTGCGTGGCAGAATCTCTGTCTTGAGATTCTGATATGGTCTCAAGGGCATCTGTAATTGAATAGATTAATTCTAGAAAGACAATGACTGAGTCATGCCTCTCAACCCACCGGGTGGGGCAGAGACCTTTCAAACTTTTTTCTTTCGATTCAGGTGCTTTATTCTCCACTGAAAGAGGCAAAACGTGCTTTAGTTTGGGTGTATTGAGAAAGTTTTCAATGTTAAAAATTACTCCCATGCAATTTTGCACAGGAACTTCTTTACAAGCATCAGAAATTGCCAAGTTTAGGGAATGGGCACTGCAGTGTACATAGGGTGCAAGTGGGAATTTATCAGTTATGTGTCTCTGGACACCATTGAATTTCCGACTTATAGAGGCAGCATCGTCGTACCTTTGTCCTCGCAGGTAAGCCATGTCAATATCATATTTTGTCAGATTGGTTATGATAACATCAGCTAAGTTTCTGCCTGTCACATCATAAACAGGTATCAATTGCAAAAAGCTTCTCTCATTGCAACAGAGTTGTCATTGGCATGTAAATATCTAACACACACCAAAAACTGTTCAATGCCTGAAATATCTGTTTTTTCATCAGCTTATATTGGGAAACACTTTGCAGCATTAACCCTGTTGACGAAAGCATCAAGAACATGAGTATTACAGGAAATGATGATTTCATTTTGAATTTGAGGACTCAGATACGTAGCATTCTTCTTTGTACTCTTAAGGCTTGCTGAAAGCTTGACATCACCCTTTGTCCTGTAGCGCAAAATTGCCCGAAAATTCCCATTATTATTGATGGGCTCCTCATCAGTTTCACCAACAAACATTGGACCAGAATCATATTTTCTCCTTAATGCTAAATCCTGTCTCCCACACAGCAATACAGTATCAATAATAGGCATTAAATATTGCCAGTTCTGTTCAATATCTTGCTTGTAAGTTGCATCAAGTTCATGTAAACTTGTGATTATGACCTGTAGCTTTTTCTGTAGAGACAGAAAGACATAGCTCTAATTAAGTTATTTTGCACATAGAAAAGTTTGTTATGAGAGTAGAATAACCTCGAGAGAAAGGCTTAGAGCTGTACTTCACAGAGCAGGCCTTACATTCTGTAGCTGTAGGCCTACAATTACTAGCAGCAATGAATATCTAGTCTAAAATTCATCAGAGTGTTTGCATGATTTTTAATGCAAAATTGATATTATGAGGAGTCGACTTACATATTTATCAATGCTGACATCATCAGAAATGTAATTTCCAATGTCCCAGATTGGATCTGAGGTGGGAGTGGTGGCAGCACTGGTAGAAAGCCACGGTGATGACTAACAATTCAGTTGACAATTCTGATTCAACCTGATTGGTTGCAGCAGATTGATCAGGTTTAGCTTCATTAATTGGTTTAAAGAACCCATGCAGTGTATTTTGCTTTTTCAGGCTTGACATAGTGGATGATTGTTTATCGCAACTTCTGTTTGTCAACGTCACATTCACAGTACCATTGGCGCCATCTATAGTTAATGATTCAATAAAGATGGCGCCAAAGGTACTAGGTTAGTACCATGTTGCTGCCAGCCTGCCACGTACCACCCACTGTTTATTTGTGAAGATAATTCTTGAAATCCAGGGAATCTGAACATACACTGTCCATGATATTTGAACACAGATTATAAACACTATACATATATTTTGCACTCTCCTGAGTGACTCTATATTTTATATGTTGATGACAGGACTGTAGGCCTACTTTGCTGGGCCTGATAACTTTCAAGTTATATATTATATATATATAGGCCTCTATATTTAATATATAAGCATGGCACTTGCATCAAGCACACAAACTAACCATAAATTACCATTTCTGACTACGCCCCTGGTTATGTCACTTGTTGATATGTGAATCACAGTGTTATTAATTCATAACAAGTTAGTATAGACTATCCTGTTTGTTGTCAATATTATTCATATCTGTTCTACTGTTAGTTAAATAATTAATGTTGAACTATACCTTCATCTGTAGCTTTTCACACCCAACACAAGTGGCCGTCATAAACAGGAGGCAGATGAACGGATGGACAGACAACATGGTTCACAGTGTACATAAAAAAAGAAGTATATTATGTTCTCTGTCCAATCACATTCTGATGTTGACTACAGCTACATTGACAGTTGGTCTTCATTGGTCAGTCTGATAAGTAATAACGATTTGTAAACAAACAAATCCATTGGCTTTGAGAGTCGGAGATAAAAATCAACAGTAAATTGTCTACTGTCAACAAACACATCCATAAACTTTGGGATTAGGGGTTATAAAGAAATAGATTAATTGTCTGTTGTTAACAAACACAGTAATATGCTTCGGGATCAGGGGCTACAAATCAATACTAAATTGACTACTGTTAACAAACACATCCATATGCTTTAGGATTAGGAGTTAGAAATCAATAGGTAAATTGTTTACTGTTAACAAACATATCTAGCGCAGATAGCCCTCGTGTCGCTTTGCGCAAAATTCAAAACAAACCACACCAGTCACTCATACGTTTTTATTACTTCAAATTTCAATATAGTTTTTACCAAGCGGAGCTTGTGAATTAAAACAAGTAGCGACTAATATCTACCGGAATCGCAAAGTATTTATAAAAAGAACATAAGTATAATAGCACATAAGAAAATAACTCGAAACTATCTTGGACTACTCTTTTGCCATCGAATAGTATGATTGACTTCACAGTATAACGCCCCACGGTTGAAAGAGCGAGTATGTTTGGTGCGACGGGTATTAGAACCCGCGACTTTGGATGACGAATCGAGTACCTTAACCGCCTGGCCATGCTGGGTCGTGGGTGAATCGAGTACCTTAACCGCCTGGCCATGCTGGGTCGTGGGTGAACGAATCTACTGCAAGTGGAGCTAATTAATAACGTGTGACCTAACATTTAATAATACAGTAATAACGTGTAACCTGACATTTAATAATACAGTAATAACGTGTAACCTGACATTTAATAATACAGTAATAACGTGTAACCTAACATTTAATCATACAGTAACGTGTAACCTGACATTTAATAATACAGTAATAACGTGTAACCTGACATTTAATAATACAGTAATAACGTGTAACCTAACATTTAATCATACAGTAACGTGTAACCTAACATTTAATCATACAGTAACGTGTAACCTGACATTTAATCATACAGTAATAACGTGTAACCTAACATTTAATAATACAGTAATAACGTGTAACCTGACATTTAATAATACAGTAACGTGTAACCTGACATTTAATAATACAGTAATAACGTGTAACCTGACATTTAATCATACAGTAATAACGTGTAACCTAACATTTAATAATACAGTAATAACGTGTAACCTGACATTTAATAATACAGTAATAACGTGTAACCTGACATTTAATCATACAGTAATAACGTGTAACCTGACATTTAATAATACAGTAATAACGTGTAACCTAACATTTAATCATACAGTAACGTGTAACCTGACATTTAATCATACAGTAATAACGTGTAACCTAACATTTAATAATACAGTAATAACGTGTAACCTGACATTTAATAATACAGTAATAACGTGTAACCTAACATTTAATCATACAGTAACGTGTAACCTAACATTTAATCATACAGTAATAACGTGTAACCTAACATTTAATCATACAGTAATAACGTGTAACCTAACATTTAATCATACAGTAACGTGTAACCTGACATTTAATAATACAGTAATAACGTGTAACCTAACATTTAATCATACAGTAACGTGTAACCTGACATTTAATCATACAGTAATAACGTGTAACCTAACATTTAATCATACAGTAACGTGTAACCTGACATTTAATCATACAGTAATAACGTGTAACCTAACATTTAATCATACAGTAACGTGTAACCTGACATTTAATCATACAGTAACGTGTAACCTGACATTTAATCTATTGATTACAAACTTAACTTTTCTGGATGAACAACTACTTGATATTTCATACATTGAATACACCGCTGAATTCTAATCACAACTCAATAAATACTTTACTGAAATCTAAATCACCGAATTGACTCGTATCTACTATTAAAGTTTTCTTGTCTAATTTTTGGTGTTTCAAGTGTGATCAAGTATATATTATTATTCGTATTTATTTTATTAAACTTGTCTCAGGGCTATAGAGGACTGTATGCACCACCATCATAATAAACAGAGCTCTCGTAAAAATATTTATTGATAAGTAAAAAAATAAAATTACACAACTGCTTTATGTAAGGAAGTAAGATATAAAAACTTTAAATTTGAAATAGTATAGTGTTAAGTTCTCGGTACTGGTTACGTATATAAATGCGCGAAACCTCAACTGTTATAACACATTAAAGTAACTAAAGTTTCATTAGAACATGTGAAACATAAATAAAACAGTATATTTTCCTTTGGATTAAAAATCAATAAATTAAATAATATCGGTATTAGGTTTCAAAACCCAGGGTATGTCTTCAGGGTTGCAGGTAGCTACCAAAATCTTACTGGGTAGCTACTAGTCAAAATAATTTAAAAAAAAACAACATAATTGTAGTCTAATACATTATAGTGTACGTAGCATAGATTACAGTACTGTAAAATACATCCGGGACACTGATCCTATAGGCCAGAGCCCAGCTACGCCCCTAGATAGCTGTAAGTGGCGTATTCTTTACATATTCGACTCCATCGCCCCCTTTTTATCGTTCTTGTTTTCTAGTATATACATCCACTTGAAGAGTACGTATTGGTAACTTTTCAAGCCATTAACGACAGTTGACGTTCGTTTTTAATGTAAACACTATCACTGTGTTTCATTTATTTGTTTGAAAATACAATACAAAAGAGCATCTGTAAATTGAAAAACAAAATAGATAAACACAGAAAAGAGAGTATACCACCAGTTTTTACCAAAAGTAACCACATCAGTATTAAGGAAGCTCAGTAGAACTTTCACCTCTACACTTACCAAGTGACCCGTCAGGAATAGTAACCACACCAGTGTTAAGGAAGCTCAGTAGGACTTTCACCTCTACATTCATCAAGTGACCCATCAGGAATAGTAACCACACCAGTGTTAAGGAAGCTGAGTAAGACTTTCACCTCTACATTCATCAAGTGACCCGTCAGGAATAGTAACCACAACAGTGTTAAGGATGCTCAGTAGAACTTTCACCTCTACACTTACCAAGTGACCCATCAGGAATAGTAACCACACCAGTGTTAAGGATGCTCAGTAGAACTTTCACCTCTACATTCATCAAGTGACCCATCAGGAATACTAACCACAACAGTGTTAAGGAAGCTCAGTAGGACTTTCACCTAAAAAAGTAAAAGTACTTTGCATGTAATTATATTGAGTAACAAAACAAATCAATAATGAAAAAAAATATATCATATTGAAGATATATATTTTTGGTAAATTCAAAATAAAGAATTAATTACGTTATATTTTCTAATTTTACTGTTATATGAAGGGCATGGAGTGAATATCTGTATCTTTGTAACCAAAATAATAAATATATTGTGTAAGTAACTATTTAAAGGCACCACAAAGAAAAATCTATAAAAACTCCCCACTCTGATATTCTAAAATCAGACATTATAAAAAATAACTATTATAAGTGCCACAAACCACAGATCAGCCTTATCTGATGAGCATTTGTAGTCACTTTTGACGATAGGGAGCAGTAACGTTGAACCTCAATTAAATGTAATTTTCTCATAAAAACACCAGTTTCATGCTTCTCACTAATAATAAAAAAATAATAATTGTGTCTTAAATATTTTCAATATGTGCTATTATGAGAAATAAATTAGTGATGTTGTATTCCAATCATCTATGCATCCCTACTTAATTTTACGCCTCATAAAGTTAAATACAGATCTGCATACCCTGAACAAAAAGGCTAGCAAGAGGATGAAGTTGAAAGACTTCATAAAAAACCTGAGTGGTGAGATTTGCCACTTGGATAGGTTTATTATACTTTTGTAGAATATAGTGATTCACATTTAGAAACAGTGAGTTATTCTTTTTTTGTCAAAACTCACCATTATAACTACGTAGATCATAAAGGTTGTCTCATGTGAGTTTTATAGAATTGTACAAACATTTACTACTCTTTAATCTCACCAATATCCAGATTTATTTTCACATTTTTATTTTACTGCAAGTGAAATAACTCTAGTAACTAATACATATTACAAATAGCATATGGATTATTTTATTGCAACTAGTCCTTTAAAATCTGATTTTTCAAGAACTATGCTGATATTTGAATATATAGCCAGTTACTGTATATGTTTTCTTTATTTTTATATTATAATACGTATTATATTTAAAATAATCCATTAGTGTTCATTCTTTGTCTATGGTTGTTTAAGTGCATGCACAATTTCATGAGATGTGCACCAGACTGCCATCAAATTACACTTAATCCTGTCTTAATCCAGCCTGTTATAAAGTTGTACAAATCCTGACTTAATCCAGCTTCTTACCTGGTTATACAACAGTTTTTCTTTAACTATATTTTTTATCAAGTTATTCTGCAACCCCTCTTATTCCAGGCTCTTATAAAGTTATATTACAATATTCCCTTAATCTCACCTTTAATCAGTTTATACAGCAATTCTCCCTTAACACATCTTTTTCTTCAGGTCTGTTCACTTGTACAAAGCCTGTATTAATATGCATGGTTTGTTTCTGTAAATGTTACGTTTCAACTGATGATTTAAACCCAAGTCCTCAAAGAAAGTTTAGCATTGTACAATACATATTTTACACTGAAATCATGATAAACCCAGTTTATTGTTCAAACTTGTTGAAATGAAATGAAAGATAGTAATAAACATTTCATAAGTATGCTGAACAAATGTTTTATTAGTTTAAAATATTAAATCTTTGTACTCTTGTTACAACTAGCAATAGATGATGGTCACAATCTAGACTGAGATTTGCTGTCAGGAATATACAGAAGTATCAAAACAAGTTAATTTAATACTAGATCTGACTACATGACCCAAGTAATTAAGGATCAATGGAATATTGTTAGCGGGAAACCAGTAAGTAAATGAATTACTTATTTCTTGCTGTTAACATGTGAATTGAGTTTTGTTTATGTTACTGTTTTTTGTTTTTTGTTTACATTTAAGACTTCTTGCTGAATTCTTCATTGATTAAAGAGCCCAAAAATATCTTCTTGAAACTGAAAACAAACTGCAGAACAAGCCCATAAAAACGTTGTTTGCATGACTTTGTTATAATAATTAAATTACAGTCAGCAGTCAGATGAACAAAGTTTTTTTTCTAGTACCTCAAGACATTTATAGTGACATACTCCTGAACTTACACACAAAGTTACCCAATCATTAAATGATTCTCAAGGTTTAATGTTATATAAAAAGTAAATACTCAGAATACAACACAGTAACAACTATATTATAATAAAAACTGGTGTTTTCTTAAAGTAAAAGTTTACTGGAATGATGATTTTAAGAATTTGATGTATAGTAAATAAATTGAATTAGTTGTGTTATTAAAGTTTAAAAATTGATTGATTTAACTTTACAGAACTTAGCCCAGACTCAGAGGAGACTGACTGGTCACTCATTGTTGACTGTATGAAGTTGATGATGTAAACAATAAAGAACAAGCACTAATCAATCAGAGAGAAGTGTTCATGATATCCTTATAATAAGGATAATGTCTTATATCAGACCACTGAAGCTATATATTTAATTGTGTAAATGCATTATTTTATTATTCTCTATTTTAATTTCAAGTTTATTTTGAAATATAAATCTTACTTTGTACAAGTGATATGAATCTTGTGTTCTACTTTACTGTATGATTTGTACTAGTGATACAAATCTTGTGTTCTACTTTACTGTATGATTTGTACTAGTGATACAAATCTTGTGTTCTACTTTACTGTATGATTTGTACTAGTGATACAAATCTTGTGTTCTACTTTACTGTATGATTTGTACTAGTGATACAAATCTTGTGTTCTACTTTACTGTATGATTTGTACTAGTGATACAAATCTTGTGTTCCACTTTACTGTATGATTTGTACTAGTGATACAAATCTTGTGTTCTACTTTACTGTATGATTTGTACTAGTGAAACAAATCTTGTGTTCTACTTTACTGTATTATTTGTACCAGTGATACAAATCTTGTGTTCTACTTTACTGTATGATTTGTACTAGTGATACAAATCTTGTGTTCTACTTTACTGTATTATTTGTACTAGTGATACAAATCTTGTGTTCTACTTTACTGTATGATTTGTACTAGTGATACAAATCTTGTGTTCTACTTTACTGTATGATTTGTACTAGTGAAACAAATCTTGTGTTCCACTTTACTGTATGATTTGTACTCGTGAAACAAATCTTGTGTTATACTTTACTGTATGATTTGTACTAGTGAAACAAATCTTGTGTTTTACTTTACTGTATGATTTGTACAAGTGAAACAAATCTTGTGTTCTACTTTACTGTATGATTTGTACTAGTGAAACAAATCTTGTGTTCCACTTTTCTGTATGATTTGTACTAGTGAAACAAATCTTGTGTTCTACTTCACTGTATGATTTGTACTAGTGATACAAATCTTGTGTTCTACTTTACTGAATAATTTGTACTAGTAATACAAATCTTGTGTTCTACTTTACTGTATGATTTGTACTAGTGAAACAAGTCCTGTGTTCTACTTTACTGTATGATTTGTACTAGTGATACAAATCTTGTGTTCTACTTTACTGTATAATTTGTACTAGTGATACAAATCTTGTGTTCCACTTTACTGTATGATTTGTACTAGTGAAACAAATCTTGTGTTCTACTTCACTGTATGATTTGTACTAGTGATACAAATCTTGTGTTGTACTTTACTGTATGATTTGTACAAGTGAAACAAATCTTGTGTTCTACTTTACTGTATGATTTGTACTAGTGAAACAAATCTTGTGTTCCACTTTTCTGTATGATTTGTACTAGTGAAACAAATCTTGTGTTCTACTTCACTGTATGATTTGTACTAGTGAAACAAATCTTGTGTTCTACTTTACTGTATGATTTGTACCAGTGAAACAAATCTTGTGTTCTACTTTACTGTATGATTTGTACTAGTGATACAAATCTTGTGTTCTACTTTACTGAATGATTTGTACTAGTGAAACAAATCTTGTGTTCTACTTTACTGTATGATTTGTACTAGTGATACAAATCTTGTGTTCTACTTTACTGTATGATTTGTACTAGTGAAACAAATTGTGTGTTCTACTTTACTGTATGATTTGTACAAGTGAAATAAATCTTGTGTTCTACTTTACTGTATGATTTGTACCAGTGATACAAATCTTGTGTTCCACTTACTGTATGATTTGTACTAGTGATACAAATCTTGTGTTCTACTTTACTGTATTATTTGTACCAGTGATACAAATCTTGTGTTCTACTTTACTGTATTATTTGTACCAGTGATACTAATCTTTTGTTCTAATTTACTGTATGATTTGTACTAATGAAACAAATCTTGTGTTTTACTTTACTGTATGATTTGTACTAGTAATACAAATCTTGTGTTCTACTTTACTGTATGATTTGTACTAGTGATACAAATGTTGTGTTCTACTTTACTGTATGATTTGTACTAGTGATACAAATTTTGTGTTCCACTTTACTGTATTATTTGTACTAGTGATACAAATCTTGTGTTCTAATTTACTGTATGATTTGTACTAGTGATACAAATTTTGTGTTCCACTTTTACTGTATGATTTGTACTAGTGATACAAATCTTGTGTTCTACTTTACTGTATTATTTGTACCAGTGATACAAATCTTGTGTTCTACTTTACTGTATTATTTGTACCAGTGATACTAATCTTTTGTTCTAATTTACTGTATGATTTGTACGAGTGAAACAAATCTTGTGTTGAACTTTACTGTATGATTTGTACCAGTGATACAAATCTTGTGTTCCACTTTACTGTATTATTTGTACCAGTGATACTAATCTTTTGTTCTAGTTTACTGTATGATTTGTACTAGTGAAACAAATCTTGTGTTTTACTTTACTGTATGATTTGTACTAGTAATACAAATCTTGTGTTCTACTTTACTGTATGATTTGTACTAGTGATACAAATGTTGTGTTCTACTTTACTGTATGATTTGTACTAGTGATACAAATTTTGTGTTCCACTTTACTGTATTATTTGTACTAGTGATACAAATCTTGTGTTCTAATTTACTGTATGATTTGTACTAGTGATACAAATTTTGTGTTCCACTTTACTGTATGATTTGTACTAGTGATACAAATCTTGTGTTGTACTTTACTGTATTATTTGTACCAGTGATACAAATCTTGTGTTCTACTTTACTGTATTATTTGTACCAGTGATACTAATCTTTTGTTCTAATTTACTGTATGATTTGTACTAGTGAAACAAATCTTGTGTTCAACTTTACTGTATGATTTGTACCAGTGATACAAATCTTGTGTTCCACTTTACTGTATTATTTGTACCAGTGATACTAATCTTTTGTTCTAATTTACTGTATGATTTGTACTAGTGAAACAAATCTTGTGTTCCACTTTACTGTATGATTTGTACCAGTGATACAAATCTTGTGTTCCACTTTACTGTATGATTTGTACTAGTGATACAAATCTTGTGTTCTACTTTACTGTATGATTTGTACTAGTGAAACAAATCTTGTGTTCTACTTTACTGTATTATTTGTACCAGTGATACAAATCTTGTGTTCTACTTTTACTGTATGATTTGTACTAGTGATACAAATCTTGTGTTCTACTTTACTGTATTATTTGTACTAGTGATACAAATCTTGTGTTCTACTTTACTGTATGATTTGTACTAGTGATACAAATCTTGTGTTCTACTTTACTGTATGATTTGTACTAGTGAAACAAATCTTGTGTTCCACTTTACTGTATGATTTGTACTCGTGAAACAAATCTTGTGTTATACTCTTTACTGTATGATTTGTACTAGTGAAACAAATCTTGTGTTTTTACTTTACTGTATGATTTGTACAAGTGAAACAAATCTTGTGTTCTACTTTACTGTATGATTTGTACTAGTGAAACAAATCTTGTGTTCCACTTTTCTGTATGATTTGTACTAGTGAAACAAATCTTGTGTTCTACTTCACTGTATGATTTGTACTAGTGATACAAATCTTGTGTTCTACTTTACTGAATAATTTGTACTAGTAATACAAATCTTGTGTTCTACTTTACTGTATGATTTGTACTAGTGAAACAAGTCCTGTGTTCTACTTTACTGTATGATTTGTACTAGTGATACAAATCTTGTGTTCTACTTTACTGTATAATTTGTACTAGTGATACAAATCTTGTGTTCCACTTTACTGTATGATTTGTACTAGTGAAACAAATCTTGTGTTCTACTTCACTGTATGATTTGTACTAGTGATACAAATCTTGTGTTGTACTTTACTGTATGATTTGTACAAGTGAAACAAATCTTGTGTTCTACTTTACTGTATGATTTGTACTAGTGAAACAAATCTTGTGTTCCACTTTTCTGTATGATTTGTACTAGTGAAACAAATCTTGTGTTCTACTTCACTGTATGATTTGTACTAGTGAAACAAATCTTGTGTTCTACTTTACTGTATGATTTGTACTAGTGAAACAAATCTTGTGTTCTACTTTACTGTATGATTTGTACTAGTGATACAAATCTTGTGTTCTACTTTACTGAATGATTTGTACTAGTGAAACAAATCTTGTGTTCTACTTTACTGTATGATTTGTACTAGTGATACAAATCTTGTGTTCTACTTTACTGTATGATTTGTACTAGTGAAACAAATTGTGTGTTCTACTTTTACTGTATGATTTGTACAAGTGAAATAAATCTTGTGTTCTACTTTACTGTATGATTTGTACCAGTGATACAAATCTTGTGTTCCACTTTACTGTATGATTTGTACTAGTGATACAAATCTTGTGTTCTACTTTACTGTATTATTTGTACCAGTGATACAAATCTTGTGTTCTACTTTACTGTATTATTTGTACCAGTGATACTAATCTTTTGTTCTAATTTACTGTATGATTTGTACTAATGAAACAAATCTTGTGTTTTACTTTACTGTATGATTTGTACTAGTAATACAAATCTTGTGTTCTACTTTACTGTATGATTTGTACTAGTGATACAAATGTTGTGTTCTACTTTACTGTATGATTTGTACTAGTGATACAAATTTTGTGTTCCACTTTACTGTATTATTTGTACTAGTGATACAAATCTTGTGTTCTAATTTACTGTATGATTTGTACTAGTGATACAAATTTTGTGTTCCACTTTACTGTATGATTTGTACTAGTGATACAAATCTTGTGTTCTACTTTACTGTATTATTTGTACCAGTGATACAAATCTTGTGTTCTACTTTACTGTATTATTTGTACCAGTGATACTAATCTTTTGTTCTAATTTACTGTATGATTTGTACGAGTGAAACAAATCTTGTGTTCAACTTTACTGTATGATTTGTACCAGTGATACAAATCTTGTGTTCCACTTTACTGTATTATTTGTACCAGTGATACTAATCTTTTGTTCTAATTTACTGTATGATTTGTACTAGTGAAACAAATCTTGTGTTTTACTTTACTGTATGATTTGTACTAGTAATACAAATCTTGTGTTCTACTTTACTGTATGATTTGTACTAGTGATACAAATGTTGTGTTCTACTTTACTGTATGATTTGTACTAGTGATACAAATTTTGTGTTCCACTTTACTGTATTATTTGTACTAGTGATACAAATCTTGTGTTCTAATTTACTGTATGATTTGTACTAGTGATACAAATTTTGTGTTCCACTTTACTGTATGATTTGTACTAGTGATACAAATCTTGTGTTGTACTTTACTGTATTATTTGTACCAGTGATACAAATCTTGTGTTCTACTTTACTGTATTATTTGTACCAGTGATACAAATCTTGTGTTCTACTTTACTGAATAATTTGTACTAGTAATACAAATCTTGTGTTCTACTTTACTGTATGATTTGTACTAGTGAAACAAGTCCTGTGTTCTACTTTACTGTATGATTTGTACTAGTGATACAAATCTTGTGTTCTACTTTACTGTATAATTTGTACTAGTGATACAAATCTTGTGTTCCACTTTACTGTATGATTTGTACTAGTGAAACAAATCTTGTGTTCTACTTCACTGTATGATTTGTACTAGTGATACAAATCTTGTGTTGTACTTTACTGTATGATTTGTACAAGTGAAACAAATCTTGTGTTCTACTTTACTGTATGATTTGTACTAGTGAAACAAATCTTGTGTTCCACTTTTCTGTATGATTTGTACTAGTGAAACAAATCTTGTGTTCTACTTCACTGTATGATTTGTACTAGTGAAACAAATCTTGTGTTCTACTTTACTGTATGATTTGTACTAGTGAAACAAATCTTGTGTTCTACTTTACTGTATGATTTGTACTAGTGATACAAATCTTGTGTTCTACTTTACTGAATGATTTGTACTAGTGAAACAAATCTTGTGTTCTACTTTACTGTATGATTTGTACTAGTGATACAAATCTTGTGTTCTACTTTACTGTATGATTTGTACTAGTGAAACAAATTGTGTGTTCTACTTTACTGTATGATTTGTACAAGTGAAATAAATCTTGTGTTCTACTTTACTGTATGATTTGTACCAGTGATACAAATCTTGTGTTCCACTTTACTGTATGATTTGTACTAGTGATACAAATCTTGTGTTCTACTTTACTGTATTATTTGTACCAGTGATACAAATCTTGTGTTCTACTTTACTGTATTATTTGTACCAGTGATACTAATCTTTTGTTCTAATTTACTGTATGATTTGTACTAATGAAACAAATCTTGTGTTTTACTTTACTGTATGATTTGTACTAGTAATACAAATCTTGTGTTCTACTTTACTGTATGATTTGTACTAGTGATACAAATGTTGTGTTCTACTTTACTGTATGATTTGTACTAGTGATACAAATTTTGTGTTCCACTTTACTGTATTATTTGTACTAGTGATACAAATCTTGTGTTCTAATTTACTGTATGATTTGTACTAGTGATACAAATTTTGTGTTCCACTTTACTGTATGATTTGTACTAGTGATACAAATCTTGTGTTCTACTTTACTGTATTATTTGTACCAGTGATACAAATCTTGTGTTCTACTTTACTGTATTATTTGTACCAGTGATACTAATCTTTTGTTCTAATTTACTGTATGATTTGTACGAGTGAAACAAATCTTGTGTTCAACTTTACTGTATGATTTGTACCAGTGATACAAATCTTGTGTTCCACTTTACTGTATTATTTGTACCAGTGATACTAATCTTTTGTTCTAATTTACTGTATGATTTGTACTAGTGAAACAAATCTTGTGTTTTACTTTACTGTATGATTTGTACTAGTAATACAAATCTTGTGTTCTACTTTACTGTATGATTTGTACTAGTGATACAAATGTTGTGTTCTACTTTACTGTATGATTTGTACTAGTGATACAAATTTTGTGTTCCACTTTACTGTATTATTTGTACTAGTGATACAAATCTTGTGTTCTAATTTACTGTATGATTTGTACTAGTGATACAAATTTTGTGTTCCACTTTACTGTATGATTTGTACTAGTGATACAAATCTTGTGTTGTACTTTACTGTGTTATTTGTACCAGTGATACAAATCTTGTGTTCTACTTTACTGTATTATTTGTACCAGTGATACTAATCTTTTGTTCTAATTTACTGTATGATTTGTACTAGTGAAACAAATCTTGTGTTCAACTTTACTGTATGATTTGTACCAGTGATACAAATCTTGTGTTCCACTTTACTGTATTATTTGTACCAGTGATACTAATCTTTTGTTCTAATTTACTGTATGATTTGTACTAGTGAAACAAATCTTGTGTTCCACTTTACTGTATGATTTGTACCAGTGATACAAATCTTGTGTTCCACTTTACTGTATTATTTGTACTAGTGATACAAACTTGTGTTCTACTTTACTATGTTATAATTTTCAAATTTTCCATTTTGTATCATTACTAAATGATTAAATGTTTTAATGTCACCATTTCATGCTTTGTTTCTATACAATAAAAATTCCAAACTATGTTTTATTTAAAGATGTTTAAGTTTACTTAACTTGTACAGAAAATTGTACTCACTGATGAAGAAAGTTTATACTGCAGTATGGCTGTTAGATAATTCAAAGTGAAAAGGAAAAGCTTATAGTGTAAAGCTATCAATATTTCAGTTACAAAAGGTATGTGTGTTTTCAGGTCTTTGAACTCTGTAGTGAAAAGAATACCAGAATCACCTACAAGTTCAAGCAGTCCTTTCTGCTTCCTCTTTGAAGCTTTATGTAATTCGATATTAATATATTTTTTGTTTATTTTGGGTTATTTCTGAAATTTATCATGATTTAGAGCAAACTGCTATTTTTGTAGGAAGTTTTCCATTTTATGGATTTTAGTATTTGGTGGTAAAGATACTAATCAGTGGATGGTTAGGGTGTCAAAGAAGATGTTTGCTTCCACTCCTATCTTTCCTCTGTGATCACCAAGGGCTCCAAGAATGTGGTTAAAGTATTAAAAGATGTATAAATTAATCCACTTCTTAACATTGGTGTGTATAGTCATCTGATTTATTTCACTAACTGATAAGTAATGTTTAAAATATCATACAACATACCTACTTACCTCTCTCAAGATTTACACCATCTCTGAGACTTTTGTTTTAAAGGTATTCACTTGTATTAACATAACTATAAACTTTTCTTGTTTAAATCAAACCGTTTGGAGTCATATGAAAAACAAACCTCATATTGTATGTCCTAATGTTTAATGTAGTTGATGAACTGCTCAGATACATCATACATCATAAGGTCCTTGGTTGTTCTTTAGTTATTACATAGTATTATACTTGTTTTTTAATGATGAAGTATTTTATATATGTTAAACAATGTGAAAGATGAACAACAGTAATCATTAAACTTAAGGTTAAAGATAACTTTAATAATAATCAAAATAACTTGTGCAACTTTTCTGTGTCCACATTATCCACATGTAATTCTGTTTTCACAGGGAGTCAACAACAACAAAGTCCTGGTAACATTCAATGTTAGAAATGAAGACTGTTGTACAAAGTTTGTAGATAATATGTGTGAAACTATTCAAAAGATGAGAATTTTTCATTTTAAAATTCTACATAATGAATTTTGAAAGTTTGCAGGATCAAATCAAAATTAATGTAATATGTTTAGAACCATTCAGCCTTTAGATTACTGTTTTCATCCTTTGATAATGTTTTTAATGTTGGTTTAAATATTTTCCTGCTGTTAGATAAAGTGATATTTAACTTGGTCTGAATGTTCTTACTGTTAACATAACCTCTTAAAGTATTTTTTTGACAAATCAGTTCTCAGGTTAGGGTTTCTCACACTTTGATTTTTTTTTTTGTTTTTCCCATGATAGACTGATACTGTTTGAGACTATAGTTTATTATCTGTGGTAATGGAGGGGAAAAGTGAGCCTGGATAATACAAAACAAATAAAAACTTGTGTATCTGTGTATTTCTGAGAAAGATGAAAATAACAGAAGTGTAGTTTGACCTGATATTCAAACTGACAGGTTTCACTATAATTATTTAAAATTTCCTTTTGTTTTATTTGATTTTATTGAATTTTAGAACACAGTTAGTTTAAAACTAGTTCTGATGTTTTGTATAACATCTTGTGGGATTCTCAGGATTCTGTTAAAAGATAAACTGGATAATCTGTCCATGGATGATTAACCCTAACTTGTAAAAATATAATTCTTAACCATATTGACTTTTTAAACATATTTTTATACATCACATTACTGATGATTCTAAGAGTGTGTTGTTTACAGAATACCTAATTATGTATAAGTTATCAGAAATACATCTTGCTCCTATCTGGAAAGTGAAGAACTTAATGATTTCTTTATTCATTCAACATATCAATATCAATTTATGTTCAATTCATAATCTCACACCACTCTATCTCCTCTCTACAAACATATTTCTTGGGATGCCCATGTTAGTATTACAATCAATTCCACTAATTCCTGCTAAGGTACTTCTGTAATTTATATAGAAATTACATAGTTTCTCCTAGCTCTGTGGGCTTGTTCTCTATAATTGAGTATTGTAACAAACAAAACTTGTATTGCAGTATGTGGACATTCCAGGTAGCAAACAGAGTGGAAACAAATTGGAGAACAGAGAGTGATGGTATAACCAAAGGCAAAACGGAGGGTTATGGTCTTCAAGGGTGTATCGAATTATAAAGATAGAGTGGGCACATGCTGATCAACCAGCTGTGCCATCCCTCCATGCACTCGTCCATCACACAAACTGTCATTTCTGTGCAAGGAAAATTGCCGAAAATGTATGTATCTGATGGTTTCAGAATTTTTTTCTGTAAGGAAACACATAAAGAATGGTAGAAGCAATTAATGCCTTGATGTCATCCAGATCAGAACATAAATCTCAACAGTTCCATTGTATCAACGTGGCCGTTTTTATTTATGTTTAGGCAAATTGGTTGGAGAGCCCTTCTGTTTTCGACCAATTCTTTTTTTTTTTATTTGAGGGAAAGTTGATCTTGTGTCGATTTGGCAGGTCTTTGTTGTTGGAAGAAGATTCCAGCGACTGAGGACGTGAACAAATAATCGTTTTGCATTTTGGGGTGGGAAAAGAAGATGTACCCAGGAAATACCTGTAATCGATACCAATGGAAGTGGATTTTGAGGTTTGCTGGGATGAATGTTAGGGACAGAGAGGAGTGTTGACGTTGATTCATAACGTTTTTAACTCTGGAGGTGAAAATATTTTTTATATGTTTTGATAACAATTCTTTGGAAGCACAGAAAGATCTGTCTGCACTCCACTGTAGTAGTGGAACTAAGTGCAGCAGCATACGTCCGAGATGAAGTGGGGGACAGCAACCTTCCAGCCTCAAAGTAAGTAATGTTTTGAATCCTCTTGAAATGCTGCATCTCTTTTTCTTCCAACTATTTAGCAGAAGTAGGATACGTGAGAGCCATTGCAAATGACAGAATATGGGTCCGTTTCACACTCATGGGCATTGTTTTCTTTGTCACTGCAAGAAGCTCACATCAAAGAACCACGACATGATGTCTTCGAGTGACCGAACCATTGACACTTGAAACATCTGAGAGGGTTTGGAATGTATGTCCGTACCTTGCAATAAAGATAACCTGCCTTGATGGTGGCAGGTGGCCACGGTTATGTAAATGTTAAAATGAGGACATTGGTTGGATTCATAATTCTGTCTTTGTGAGTGGAGAGACGAAATCCCTTGGAGGGAGAAACCAGCAAGAATCTCCGGCTTGGGATGTTCGTCAAACCCTCTTAACAATAACTGCTCATGACGAATTCAAAGTATCATGAGGCGTAATCTCAATAGGTATATTACTAATCACCTTTGAATGTAAGAAGAGTTCGCTGTGTTTTCATATGGATGTTTCCACCAATATGTCATTATAGCGACGCTTTTTGACTGACCAGCAAGTCCCTATAGTCCTTTTTAAATAAAAAAGAAGACATTTGCCCGAAACGTTTATTTGAAATATAATGTAATATAAGAAAATGAAGTACAGGTGTTAAAGATGTTGAAGATTACTTCTCAGAATATACAAGTCATGGTCGTTTACCTTTGAACTGTTTTCTCACTATTTTATTTAATTATTATTTGGAGGATCTATAGTAAAAAAACTTTTCGGTGCTCACTTACCCCACCCACCGTGGAGCCCTACTAGGGGACGCAGTACAATGCCAAACAAGGACACTACTACCAAACATCAGCATCAAGTACAATGTCCACAACACCTGTTGAGAACATACAACATTGTTTGACCCAAGCCCACGTGGACGAACCGATTGACCCTTGGGAGGGCACTACGGCCACCCGTCAACAGGAATTCAAGACCAAAGTGGTATGTTAATGTTGGACCACTTAACCCCCAAGATCCTTTCCTCCACGTGTCACCACACACGCAGCAAACACGTGGTTGGCTTTTTAGATCCCGGAGGAGGTAAACTGAAAACTGAACTTTCCCTGGGAGGTCCCTTCACCACCGAGGAGTCGTTGAAATGTTTCAACTTCAAAAACAACTTTAGGAACTACCACATAGAACTGACATGAAGATAGACATCATCATGGAGCTGATGGTTACTTGCCTATTACGTGTGTGTTTATATTTTATAATACAGTAATTCGTGTACAATATTTTATTTCATATAATTTAAAAAGTTGTTCGTAACAGCTTAATAAATAGTCAGTTCCAGATTTTACAGTCTTGGAAATTCCTGAAAATCCCTCAGGTCACAGTATAAATTGTATTAAGGGGTAGAGGGCAGCACAGTCAAAAAGCTTCATGCAGTATTGAAGCAGAATTAATTTCCTTAGAACATTGTCTCATATTAATCTATAGGTTATCGAAAATTAAAATTGTACAGTTTGTACTTAAAGATTATAAATAACTAACTGTATTGTATTAATTACAAATAATTACATACTCTATGAAATTAATTTTTGTTATTATTGTACCAACTATGGTTATTAAATCCAGATTATTAGAACAGAAAAACAATTCTTGACTGTCACCAGATTGTGAATGACAATCAGTCACAACGTTATATGTATTGGGGAAGAGTGAGCGTTGTCAGACATTTTTCATCATATCATTTACGGTTTCGTTAATTCTGAGTGTATTAAACAGGTCCTAATAAATGGAATCAATGATCGTTCTTTGAGATGGTTCACAATCTATATGATCCAATGTTGTATTACTCAACGTGAAATCTAACTATCTCTATATGATCCACTGTTGTATAACTCAATGTGTAATCTAACTATCTCTATATGATCCACTGTTGTATTACTCAACGTGTAATCTATCTCTTTCTTCTAATTTTATTTTTTAACCTACAGTTTGACCCACACTTTTAAATAAATGTTTTATCAGTTCTTGCGTTAGACAAAATAATACATGTAAACGCTCATCTAACTCATACGATTCGACTGTTTTATTTATACGTATTGTAATTATTCTTACAATTGTTCCTCATCTGTTTTATTCAACACATTGTTTTACTTCCTGGTATATCATTTACAACACACGTGTTTCAACCCTTGCTTTTTATAAGCACTCCTCCACCTTCATTACTTGGCAGTTTGCCAGTACTGTTTTCAACGTATCGAATGTCTTTGTATTTTTCATACTACAAATATTATATTTTAAGTTTTACATATCTTTTCTTTTATAAATCACAAATCAGAGACTCTTCATACCCAGCACATTAAATATTTAAATTATTTTATATTTCTAATAAAATTTCAAGAGCTGCTTCACCAGTTATCCTATGAGAGACATCCTGAAAAAACATGCGTGTGTGTGTGTGTTTCGTATAGCAAAGCCACAAAGGGCTATCTGCTCAGCCCACCGAGAGGAATCGAACCCCTGATTTTAGCGTTATAAATCTGGAGACATACCGCTGCACTAGCGGAGGGCAGAAAAAGCATGCATAAATATACGTTTCTTATATAGTTTTTAAGTGCAAACAAGACTTGGAAAAGTTTGACTTTGTCTAAATACTTTTGTTTATTTTTAAATTAAAGAAACTCTCCACTGTTGGATGACAAATAATGATCGTACATTTCTAATTCCTCGTCTCAATAAATTATTAATGCCATACGAGAATGACAGTCAATCATTCAGTGTGAATGTAAGGTGCTTCTGCCTGACTTTATTCCCTGTAGTCAGTAATTAAATATTATGAACGGTGAGAAATAGCTTTAATGTTTCTTCGATAAACACAAAACGTTATATCAACATTTTTGTCTTCATCCAAACATTTTTGATTTCCAAGTCGTTAAGTTTTGCTGTTGTCGTTAAGTGTTAAGGTAAGGTTGAGCAAAAACGTTTTATCTTTACTATTGTGTTTAATTCATGAGCTAAATTCTAAAGCAGCTAACTCAACGCTTTCACATAGTCCCATGTGGCATAGAGATAAGTTTAAGTACTTAGAACATTAAAATCCGGTGTATTTTCCCTAGTGAACACAGCCGACAAACCGATATGGCTTTGTTCTCACAACAAACAAATAAAGTCTTAAGATATTTATACTGTTCTGTCATATCAGAGAAATAAAATATTATATCGTTTAACTTTATTGTTATGAAACTCTTCAGAACTACTGGATATTATAAACATTACCACATGATTTAGACATATTAGTTGCAATGTTAGAAACCTAAATAACCTTGATTGTGCGTAACCTTTATTGTCATAGTTTGTCTTTTTAGTGATTTTACTCAATTATAAAGAAATAATGTTACGAACCTTTATTTAGCCTATATACCAGTTCATGACTCTTACGTTCCAACTGTGACCCTAACGTTGGTCAAAACAAAACATTGAAACTAATGAAAATTACCTTGGAAGGTGTTTTTTGAAGGATACGTTTATGGTTTTTAAAGCCTTTCTCTCGTAGATGCCGTCTTATTGTTCTTGAGCTGCATTCTGCGTCTGTAAGGGCCATAATCTGGTTCGACGATCGACTGGTGTCTTGCCGGACAACTCGTTGAATTCTCCTGCTCGACATTGGCGAAATCTTCTTGGGCCGACCATTTTAAATTCTCGTTCCGTATCTCTCAGGGTCGTTTAAGGAATTTGCAACAGCAGTTTTACTACGCCCAATTTCACCAGCGATAGTTGAGAGAGACCTTGTTTTTGCAGCTCGACAATTCTGCCACGTTCAAACTCTGTCAACGTTTTAGCTTTTGCCATATTTTTACCCGATGTAATACAGGATGATGTCAATGGGAGATGTTGATAACGCTAATGCTTGAACACAAATGACTAAATTTCGTTATGTGTTTACTGAATAACGCTCCGTTTCAGTATGATCTTGAAACTTTTAACCAGCTAGTATTTAGGCTAATTTTATAGTGTTCACATTTTTCCTATTAAATGCTAAAAACCTTTTTTATCTTTATTTTCCCTTTTCTTATTTTCATCTTTCGAAGCTCTACTCAAATACGTGGTTGAGTCTAACAAAGCAAAATGAATTTTTTTATGTTCATTAGCCTTAAGATTTTGGCCGGCAGTGTATGTGTATAGAAACTTTAAAACATGATCCAGTAATTCATGAATATTTCAACTGTCATAAAGAAATAGTCATATCTTTGTGTGATGACATGTGAGGTGAATTTGGTTAAAGGTGTTCATACTCCTAACAACAAACTAACATAGAATTTATTTGTTGTATTTATTTTTAACCAGAATCAGTTTAGCTGATTGTCACATCATAATGTCTTCGAGAAGAAGAAAGTGAACGTAGTCGGCGATGTGTTTCGATCCTACAATATCAGCCTTCAAGTATACAACGTTGATCTAAATATTTTCCCCAATTATTTTAGTTATAACAAAAAACAACCATAAACTCGTTAGAATATACGTTTTGTACAGGCTGTATATTTCATTTTTTCTGTCCCGAAGCAGGTAGATATTTTGTTTGTTTTTTTTGCCAGTTCTTGGGTCACACTTTTATAACTGAATAGTGGGATTAACCGTCTTATTATAATGGACCACGACGAGCTCGCGACACTCAAATTACCTCATGACCATACTGTGCAGGTAGACATACACTTCGTCAACAGTAACGAGATACTTCTCTTTCTCACATGACAGAATGCTTGGTGTGACCTGTATTACACTCAGATTACCTCATGACCATACTGTACCGGTAGACATACACTTCGTCAACAGTAACGAGATACTTCTCTTTCTTACATGGCAGAATGCTTGGTGTGATCTGTATTACACTCAGATTACCTCATGACCATACTGTACCGGTAGACATACACTTCGTCAACAGTAACGAGATACTTCTCTTTCTCACATGACAGAATGCTTGGTGTGACCTGTATTACACTCAGATTACCTCATGACCATACTGTACCGGTAGACATACACTTCGTCAACAGTAACGAGATACTTCTCTTTCTAACATGACAGAATGCTTGGTGTGACCTGTATTACACTCAGATTACCTCATGACCATACTGTGCCGGTAGACATACACTTCGTCAACAGTAACGAGATACTTCTCTTTCTTACATGGCAGCATGCTTGGTGTGATCTGTATTACACTCAGATTACCTCATGACCATACTGTGCCGGTAGACATACACTTTGTCAACAGTAACGAGATACTTCTCTTTCTTACATGGCAGAATGCTTGGTGTGACCTGTATTACACTCAGACTACCTCATGACCATACTGTACCGGTAGACATACACTTCGTCAACAGTAACGAGATACTTCTCTTTCTTACATGACAGAATGCTTGGTGTGACCTGTATTACACTCAGATTACCTCATGACCATACTGTGCCGGTAGACATACACTTCGTCAACAGTAACGAGATACTTCTCTTTCTTACATGACAGAATGCTTGGTGTGACCTGTATTACACTCAGATTACCTCATGACCATACTGTACCGGTAGACATACACTTCGTCAACAGTAACGAGATACTTCTCTTTCTTACATGACAGAATGCTTAGTGTGACCTGTATTACACTCAGATTACCTCATGACCATACTGTACCGGTAGACATACACTTCGTCAACAGTAACGAGATACTTCTCTTTCTCACATGGCAGAATGCTTGGTGTGACCTGTATTACACTCAGATTACCTCATGACCATACTGTGCCGGTAGACATACACTTCGTCAACAGTAACGAGATACTTCTCTTTCTCACATGGCAGAATGCTTGGTGTGACCTGTATTACACTCAGATTACCTCATGACCATACTGTGCCGGTAGACATACACTTCGTCAACAGTAACGAGATACTTCTCTTTCTTACATGACAGAATGCTTGGTGTGACCTGTATTACACTCAGATTACCTCATGACCATACTGTGCCGGTAGACATACACTTCGTCAACAGTAACGAGATACTTCTCTTTCTAACATGACAGAATGCTTGGTGTGACCTGTATTACACTCAGATTACCTCATGACCATACTGTGCCGGTAGACATACACTTCGTCAACAGTAACGAGATACTTCTCTTTCTTACATGGCAGAATGCTTGGTGTGACCTGTATTACACTCAGATTACCTCATGACCATACTGTGCCGGTAGACATACACTTCGTCAACAGTAACGAGATACTTCTCTTTCTTACATGGCAGAATGCTTGGTGTGACCTGTATTACACTCAGATTACCTCATGACCACACTGTGCCGGTAGACATACACTTCGTCAACAGTAACGAGATACTTCTCTTTCTCACATGGCAGAATGCTTGGTGTGACCTGTATTACACTCAGATTACCTCATGACCATACTGTACCGGTAGACATACACTTCGTCAACAGTAACGAGATACTTCTCTTTCTTAAAGTGATGCTCGTGTTTTGTGAAAATGAAAAACAAAAATATTTTAATGGGTACAGTAACATCGTGGTTTGTGTGGGTTGTTTGAAGATTTATGAAAACAAATAAGATTGTAATGTTTGTTGATTTGTTGGTTCTGAGTGGCAAAACTAGCAGGCAACACAGCGACAGCGCACGTGAAAAAACACCACGTACCACTAGATCTAGTTCTAACGTTCTCTTCTGGAAACCGAATTCTCCGTCCCAGAAAAGACGATCACCACAAAGATCGATTTATTTGAAGTTATACACGACAATACATAGGTTGATAACAACATAACGTGATAAGAACCTATTTAGCATTGACAATATTTGATAGAACTGTTGAACATATAGTATAATGTCTGTCTGCTGATAAAATTATGTAAAATATAAATTGGTTAGCACATGAAGCGTAATATTTTAATGGTATATATATTATAAGTGTTTCACAGAGAGCGCTAGTGTAGACAATTACTGATAGTGTATAACAACATCTACTAAATCTTCAGCACTACAATGTGTATCAAATATTATTTATTTTGATTAATAGTTTAACAATAAAATACATCAGAATATTAACAACAAACTATAATGATTTAAGATAAATAAGCAACACTAGTTTATATGTGACTAAATAATAACATTAATTTTAAACATCTTAGTATCAGACATTTTTACTGCCTAAGACATTCAATACAATGAAAAACACATTTTCCATTATTTACCAATAATTGAAGTTCAAGGTTCATCTTTAATGATAGTTCAACTATATATGTTTTAAAATAGACTCCTAACTTTAAAGTGTCTCGTTACTTAATAAAGTAGATATATTGTCTGTGGTTAATCACTACACTCTAACTAACACTGCTATTCATTATTCATCATTAGTTACATAAAATAAGATACTAAACGACTTCCTATTCTTTGTAATTTATATTTTGTTTGTAGTATCAACTTTTCAACTGTATAGGATTCTAAATAGACTAACACCAGAAAAACATATTGTTATATCACAGTGTAAGAATATGTTTTGTATGTAATAACTGGTGCATAATAATACTGTAGATACTTCTGTATCAGATACATTTAATAAAATACCAGATGACTTTCTGTACTTGTTTGTTATGGAAATAAGCACAATGTTATACAATGGGCTATCTGTGCTATGCCTACCATGGGTATCGAATCCCGGTTTTAAGCGGTGCTTTTTGTACTTTAACACATTTGTTTTATTTCATGTTCCGGCATTAAGATAATCACATGTAACTTGCTGTATAACCAAACTCAGAAACTTATTATCCGTATAATAATAACACATTAAACTTGCTACCAACAATAAGACATTACACTATTTGGTTCAGTAAATGAAAACTCACAAATCCTTTAAAATGTACTATTTCACACTTATGTATGTCGAATTATATAAATATGGTCAGTGTTTGAAGAAACGTTTTCATGTGTAATGTGTAAACTATTTTCAGTTCCTACTCTAGGTCCTCCAGCGACAAACTGCAAACAACAACGTTTGTTAAAAATCTGTTGGTTTTGTAAATACTTTATTAACTTCTAGAATCTACCATGTAAGCGTGGAAAGTTATTAGTGTTACGTTAAGTATTGTTCTTCAATCGCTCTCTTCCCAGTGGTAAGGAATTCAATATCAGCTTTAGTGTTTCTTCACATGATATGAATTGTTTTTTGTCTTCATTCAAATCTTTTCATTCACAAGTCGTTAAGTGTTGCTATTGTCGTTAAGAATCAACGATAGGTTCAATACACACGTTTTACTTCTACTATTTGTTTAATTCATGAGACTAAATTCTAAAACAGCTAACCCATCGTCTTCACATAGTCTCCTATGGCACAGCGGTAAGTTTATGTAGTTACAACGTTCAAATGCGGTGTATTATTCACAAGTGAACAAAGCAGATAGACCAGTGTGGCTTTGTTCTTATAAAAAACAACAACATATTTTTATCGTTATGTCATATCAGAGAAATAAAATATTCTGTGGTTCAGCTTTAATTTTATGAAATAAGAAACTCTAGAAACGGTTAGTATTAGAAACATCACCACGTGATTTAGACATTTTAATGATAATGTTAGAAACCTAGATAAACTCGATTTGTTGTATTACATATAGTTATAATTTTGTTTTATTTATTTTACTCAGTTATAAAGAAACAATGTTAAACACCTTTATTTAGAATACAAAGCGGATCACGATATTTAGTTTCAACTTTGAGCTCAACCTTAGGCAAAATAAAACATACCATTTGATCAAAATTACATAAGAAGCTTTTTCGTCAAAGAGATCCGAACCATTAGCTCTCGGATTTATAGTTCTGAGCAAGTTAATGAGACCTGAAAATGAGTTTAGTAATTATTTTGTAACTGACACATAAAATATAATAAAAAAAAGAAATAGCGAAATTAGAAGAATTCTTAACGTGACTGGAACTGAATTCTCTATACTTTATTATTACAGTAAGTGACGCTACTTTTACAGTAGATGGCACTGCTTTAAATTATATTTATGAGTAAAGTTGACATTCAGTTTACAGCATTTTCATAATTATTGTAATTACGTGTTCCAAAATACTGACTCCATAATATTATATGAAATATAAATAAACATATTGATTCATAACAATAATATATAAGTATCATGAAATCCTTTGTCACTGTGTTATAATGAATTTTATTCGTCACTATCTCTCTATTTGTGAACCTAGCTAATAAATTAACACTTCAATAAAACTGTTAAAATTACTTCAGTACTCAGGTCAACCAATGATGTTACTGAGCACATCACAAAATATAATATTATTTCACACTTTCGTTCGTTTTGAGTTCGTTAATAAAAACCTCCTTCTACTATTTTTTCTAAACCAATCTTCTTTATTGTTTTCAGGATAACATCTTATGTAAAATTCAGTTATATATTTTAATTCAATACTATTCGTCAAGTTTAATTATAACACTATGATTACATGTATACATTCCAGATAGTACATGAAAAACCTAACCATCAGAATATAACACATTTAGACCAACTGTTGGATAAATATAACCTGGGTATAATACAAGGACAGTTGTGTAAAGTGGGTAATAATACAAGGAGAGTTGTGTAGCCTGGGTAATAATACAAAGACGGTTGTGTAACCTGGATAATAATACAAGGACGGTTGTGTAACCTGGATAATAATACAAGGACGGTTGTGTAACCTGGGTAATAATACAAGGAGAGTTGTGTAACCTGGGTAATAATACAAGGAGAGTTGTGTAACCTGGGTAATAATACAAGGACAGTTGTGTAACCTGGGTAATAATACAAGGACTGTTGTGTAGCCTGGGTAATGATACAAGGACAGTTGTGTAGAGATTTTCTTCCTTCATCGACATGTGATGGGTCTGTGAGAAAATATCCATTGAGGGAAAGATTTGTGCATTACATTAAATCTCCAGTCACCCCATCCTCCGTCTTCCCACATCTTAACACATTCACTGTCTACAAGCAGTATATTATTAATTCCTGTTTGAACTTCTATGTAACGATATATCCTATAGTTTAACATGAACTTCCATTGCTCATTGTTTCATATTTGATGAAGCCATACTATACTTAACAGTCAGTCTATAGAAGGATAGTGTTTACTAACAGTACATTGGTGTCAGCTTCTAAGTATGTAGAGTTGAGGCTGGCATTTTCTTCTGTACTTAACTAAATTTGTAACCCGAATTAGTTAAAAATCCCTTTGAGTAAACATCTTGGAAATGGTCTGTAGTAAATTTTAGTAGAATAAATAATGTTATTTATTAGTAGAATTTTGAAACTAAACTAACAAATAGTTCTTCCATTTGTAAGCAACATCAATAGATTAAATGCCAGTACCTCTGAAAACAGAATACATCCAACATAATAGACAGAAATAGAATATCGTAAATCAGATAAATATTTAGAAATATTTAACACTAAACTACCAGTACCATTATTTCGAATATTCGTTAATCCGATTAAACATAATGTTCAAGAATTTAATTATTTTATTGATTTCAAAATAGAATTACGTTTAATTAGGAGTTATATTACAAATTTTAAATAAAAAACTAATACTTATTGTATGTTACAACTTAATTTTGGTGTTAAAAAGCCTGAGATGGCTCATTCTATATAGTGGTTAAGGTAATCGACTCGTAATTTGAAGGTTGCGGGTTCGATTCCTTATCCCACCCATCATGCTCTCCTCTTTCAGCCACGTTGGGTATTATTTACTTCCATTATTCGTTGGTAAAAGAGTAGTCCAAGAGTTAATAAGTAATTATCTTGTCTTACGTTACAAAATTGGGAACGTCTAGTGTAAATAACCCTCGTGTAATTTTGCGCCAAAAACGAACATAAAAACGAACTAATTAAGCAGAAATGGCTTGTTTTTATTACACAGAAAATGAACTGCTGTTAATTTTTTTTTTACTACAGTTGTTTCTTGTAATAAGCGGTCGTTCTACAAAGTAGGATATTCTCTCTTAACCTGAAGATCACCTAGGAAACGTTGTTCTTATCAATAAAAGTGTTGATACCCATAGTAGCCGTTCTGAGATACAAAGACAGGCATCATAGTGTTATTATCATTGACAAAAATTATTATTTCAAGAGTTGTCTTCTACACACCAGACGGAAGCTAATTTTTGTGAAGAAATTTAACTCAACAAATATTGACTTCTTATATTTTAATCAAATACAGAATTGGTAAACACATTCAATATCATTAGATTTGTATTTTCAATAATCAGCTAAATTAACTTCGAGTGGGGGACCAAATGAACATCAGAATTAAAGTTTTGATGATTTAGAACATGTGAAATTTTTACCAAATTATTGGAAAGTTTCCAAAAATATTAACCGAAACATGTTAAAAACTTCCAGATAAAACTATCTTGATTTGATGCATTAAATTTCATTATTTGTGTAATTATTGATTTAATACCTTCCAACGTACGTGGTAGACAACTAATAAACTGTTACATAACCGACCCAACAAACTAATTACAAATGTGTTACAAAATGTGATATTTAACCATTCTTAATATGTAATATGTCGTTTGAACACCGACATCTCATTTTTCTGGTTTATATTATTTTAATATAAACTATTACATAACCGAACCAACAAACTAATTACAAATGTGTTACAAAATGTGATATTTAACCATTCTTAATATGTAATATGTCGTTTGAACACCGACATCTCATTCTTCTGGTTTATATTATTTTAATATAAACTATTACATAACCGAACCAACAAACTAATTACAAATGTGTTACAAAATGTGATATTTAACCATTCTTAATATGTAATATGTCGTTTGAACACCGACATCTCATTCTTCTGGTTTATATTATTTTAATATAAACTATTACATAACCGACCCAACAAACTAATTACAAATGTGTTACAAAATGTGATATTTAACCATTCTTAATATGTAATATGTCGTTTGAACACCGACATCTCATTCTTCTGGTTTATATTATTTTAATATAAACTATTACATAACCGACCCAACAAACTAATTACAAATGTGTTACAAAATGTGATATTTAACCATTCTTAATATGTAATATGTCGTTTGAACACCGACATCTCATTCTTCTGGTTTATATTATTTTAATATAAACTATTACATAACCGAACCAACAAACTAATTACAAATGTGTTACAAAATGTGATATTTAACCATTCTTAATATGTAATATGTCGTTTGAACACCGACATCTCATTCTTCTGGTTTATATTATTTTAATATAAACTATTACATAACCGAACCAACAAACTAATTACAAATGTGTTACAAAATGTGATATTTAACCATTCTTAATATGTAATATGTCGTTTGAACACCGACATCTCATTCTTCTGGTTTATATTATTTTAATCTCTATTACTATTATTTTATTACTTTATGTGAGACTGGTGAATGTAGGATAAGAATGACAGATGTAAGGTTCCTCAGTCACCTCCAAAATCTAGAGTATATTTTATAATCCACATTATAGTCTCTACACTGGAATTATTTCAATTTGTATATCATTTTTTATATTTGTTTTGGATTGTTGTTGGTTACAACAAACTAATATCAATCAGAGGTTTTGATTTCCTGTTTTTAACTCAGTCCTTAGTTGTGGTTCATTTAACTTAACACTTCAGTATTAATATTCTAGTTACACACACACATTTACCTTCTGTTGAGCAAGTGGTAAGGTGGAGAACTTATATTACTAAATTCCGGATTTCGATTCCCTGCGTGTTTTCAACTAAGATAGATCTTAGTCAGCTTTGTATTTAAAAACAAGAATTATTTGTATTATTTAGTTTTTTTATTGATAACAAAATTCCATATGGATTCTAAAGTATCCTCAGAACATATATCGCTTCCTTCTACGCTTTAAACCACATGCCTCCTGTTCTTCCAGGACCAAAAACCAGTTGCACTTCCACTTCCATATCGACCTCCATATCCATGACTATCAGAACAACAATAGAAAGGAGGAACATCACAAGGAACAAAATGTGTTGTACATGCGATGCCTTCTCGGAAATTCCCCACTAGTTCAGGTAGTAAACAAAGTGACGTCATTAGAATATATATCGCCTATAATATTTTATAATAATTTTAAAATCGTCACTGTTTATCTACTTGTGAAGCCTAGCTAATAAACATTATATTCATGAAACTATTAAAATTACGTCAATACCAAGATCAACCGTTGATGTTACAGAACACGTCACAAAAAATAGTCATCTTTAACAGTTACGTTAATTTGACTAGTTTGTCAGTAAAAATCTATTATTATTAATGTATAAACCAATCTACTTTCTTGTTTCCAGAACAGTATCTTATATCAAATTTCAACTTTCCGTTGCGTCACTAAAAGTACATAAAATTTCTCTATAAAAACACATTAAAGTGATTCTCCGTTGGTTAGCTTGCACATTAAATACCGTATTTTACGCTTTAGTTAGAGGCTACATCGTGGAAGACGAACCCTAATTTGTGACAGAATTCTAATAAAAAATTGACTTTATAACTAACACTTTAATATATCCTTGATTTTCTTCAATTTACTGAGTAAAGACATAATATATTCCACAGTATATCGACAATATTAGTTCAATTGTTTTATACTACTGAAGATACTTGTAGTTAGTAAGTAGTGACATTATGATCTGTATGAGAGGCCGATTTGAGTAGATCCCACGCTAACCTCTTGTCGAGTTATTGATTATTAATTACGTCAATACCAAGATCAACCGTTGATGTTACAGAACACGTCACAAAAAATAGTCATCTTTAACATGACTATTTTGACTTTCTTCTTTTCACCATAATGGTGAAAACACTGTTTGTATGAATTCAGTGTTAAAGAATTCATACTCTCACCTGGAGTTGATTCCAACAGTGTTGTATTTTTAATAAGATGCACAGTTCTGAGAACATCACAACCAATGAAAATGTTTCTCGTAACATTGACGTCAAGAATAAATTACAATATTATAGAGACAGATTGAACCAATAGGAAACTGTGAGTGATTATTTGTTATTTACATGTGATACATTTCTGTTAAAGTGGCTCATGTAGTGGTGGAAAGACTTTAAAACTGTAAGTGGTAATGAAGTTGTGTGATTAGGGTAAAATGGATAGTAACATGTAAGTAGTTGTGTTTCACGGATATTCACAAATGGTTTATAGATCAATAAATCGTGTGGAACACACGTAGCTATTGTAACATTAGAACAAACGAGCCTCGATGTGCGATATTATAGACAAAACGTAGTTATTTTAACTTTAGAATACACAGGTGTCTATAAAGACATTTATTTAACCATAAGTATACAGGCTAACTAAATGATTTTTATATCCTAATCATGTTGACACGCTGTTTGTTTTTTTGTTTGACTTAAATTTCCCACAAATTTATACGAGCATTATCTGCGCTAGCCGTCCTTAAGTTACGTGTGAGATAAGAAGGAAGGCTAATAGCCATCACCATCCACCATCAACTGTTAGTTAATAAGAAGGAAGGCTAATAGCCATCACCATCCACCATCAACTGTTAGTTAATAAGAAGGAAGGCCAATAGCCATCACCATCCACCATCAACTGTTAGTTAATAAGAAGGAAGGCTAATATCCATCACCATCCACCATCAACTGTTAGTTAATAAGAAGGAAGGCTAATATCCATCACCATCCACCATCAACTGTTAGTTAATAAGAAGGAAGGCTAATAGTCATCACCATCCTTCTCAACTGTTAGTTACTTTTTATTTACAAATTCTGGAATCAACCGTTACTTATAACGCCTCTTTAGCTGAATGGGCAAACAAGTTTCATGAGTGGAGGATTCATACTCGTCACCCTAAGAATTCGAGTCACTCACCACCTAGCCGTATCAGGACGGTATACATACACTTAGTTCAGTGTGACGACATACTCTTGTTTGTCACATGACAGAAGTCATTTGTACAGTTTTATGATACACTACAGTTCCAAACATGTGAAACTCTTATCTAATTATTTATTATGGTTAATCTGTTGTCTTCTTTACTTGTACATATTTAGAAAATTTAGAGATTACGAAATTTTCTTCTTCTGAGGTTTTAATTTAGTTTTAATAACTGATTGAATCCTCTCTTGCTTAGCTGTTAGCGCGATAATTTACCTCACACATCACATGCCACTTGTTATTTCTGTTTACACTTAATGATAAAAATTCCGAATAAAATATTTTACTAGAAATTGCTTTTGAAATGTTTTGTAGAAATCTAACAATTGTTGTAAATATTGTATTAGCCTCTAGAATTTACCATCTTGGAAAGTTAACAGCGTCAAAACTTCTTAGGTTAACTTCAAAAATTGCTTTTTAAAAGGTAGAGGACAGTACGAAAATTGAAGTGTCATTCGATTATTTAAAAACCTTAAAAAACGATACATTTTTAATTACTGTTTTTGTTTCTATAATTACGCCATCTGTAAGAGTCTTAGTGCACTAATATGTTTTTTCATTTGTTAATTTCGTACGAAGCTAGCTGTCCCTACTTTTGAAATCTTAGACAGCTTGTAAAACCACCTTCCTACCTAACTGTCGGAATATACCGGGTTTAGTCCAACTGTCAGACACTCATAACCTGAGGTAATGATACAAGAACAAAGGTGTAGACTTTTCTTCCACCACCGACAAAATTACACCTGATGGGTCTGTGAGTGGGTGTGTGTTTTCTTAAGATCGGGCTATTTTCTGAGCCCACCGAGGGAAATCGAACCCCTGATGTTAACGTTATAAATCGGTAAACATACCGCTATATTAGCAGGGGGCAATATATTATCTGCGCTACACACTCTGCAGGGGGAAATTTCCCTTAAAGAAATGTTTTGTACATTAAATTTCTAGACCTCCCCCTTCATGTTTCTCTACACATTTGTCAAACACCATTAATGTCTGTTTACAAGGAATTCAGAGAGACATCATGAGAAATCAAAATATACGGAAGTCCGAAAAGTTGCATCCAGTGTCTATGAAGAGTATATTATTAATTCCTATTTGAACTTTTACATCACGATATAACAGACAGGATAACACAGACGTTTGTAGCTGAAGATATTATATGGTGTTTAACAGACAGGATAACACAGACGTTTGTAGCTGAAGGTATTATATGGTGTTTAACAGACAGGATAACACAGATGTGTGTAGCTGAAGGTATTATATGGTGTTTAACAGACAGGATAACACAGACGTTTGTAGCTGAAGGTATTATATAGTGTTTAACAGACAGGATAACACAGACGTTTGTAGCTGAAGGTATTATATGGTGTTTAACAGACAGGATAACACAGACGTTTGTAGCTGAAGGTATTATATGGTGTTTAACAGACAGGATAACACAGATGTTTGTAGCTGAAAGTATTATATTATATGGTGTTTAACAGACAGGATAACACAGATGTGTGTAGCTGATGGTATTATATTATATGGTGTTTAACAGACAGGATAACACAGATGTGTGTAGCTGATGGTATTATATTATATGGTGTTTAACAGGGTTGAGCTTTGCATTTTCTTTTATATTTAGCTAAACTTTTTTCATGCACAAACAAAAAATCTCTTGGAAAAATAGCTTTTGAAAATGGTCTGTAATTAATTTTATTTTAATAAATAATGTTATTTATAAACCGAATGTGCAAACTAAGCTCATGAGCGAACAAATAGTTCATATATTTGTGAGTAACATCAACAATCCATATATCATGACGTCATCAATTCCTAACATTGATATCTGCCAAAACTATGGAATATAGAATATATCCAAGCTAATTGTTAGATAAAAATAGAATACTGAATATCAGATATATCTTGGGATATATTTTATACTAAACTACCAGTACCACTGTACCGTGAAGGTTGAGGAATTTGATTATTTTAATGGTTCAATAATAAACTTACGTTTACATCCGAGTTTTATTACATATTTTGAATAAAATAAAAATCATTAGTTATTATATGTGTCAACTTAACTTATAAATTTAAAAAAAGATATCAAGTTTCATTTTTCTTGCTTTCAAGAAAGCGAAAGTATAGCGCTCCACAGATGAATACATCTTTTGAAAATATGGCGTCTCAGAAAAACAGATTAAGTAATTCTAATATTATTAAACCAGTCACAAGTAGTATTTCAGACATTTTTCTCTTATGTAAACTCGAAATTTGATATCGTTTTTGTACAACAAATAGTTGAGACACTAATTTCTTTACATCAGTTTAAAGTGTCTGGTATAACAGTTTTCACTAATAATCTTCCTTCCTTTTCTTTAGTGTTTGATTTTAAAGTTTTTATTTTTATTTAAAACATTTTTTTCCTTCAACCCAAATTCAGAGATTTAAAGAGACTTTTTATCTAAGGAATACATTTCTCCAACACCAGCAACTTTGGTTTGAAATCCACTTTTTGGTATCAGTTCCTTTCCTCCAAATTCAATTCCTTCATAATATAATAAAACAACATCTAATGTTTATATTCCTTATATGTCGTGCATTGCTTCACACTTATTGTACTTTGACCTGCTCTGTTTTTCTTGTCTTTAACACATTTGTCATTATGTTGTTGTTCTTCAACTTAATATTTTAAAAAACATTTGAAATTAGTCTTTAACTTTAGGCTGTAACCTCTAAACTCTTTCTTATTTAATAAAGACTGTTACCAAAAATAAAAATATCTTCACCATTCGTCCAGGAAGTTTACATTGGTCATTCTCACCTTTTCCAAGAGTTATAATTATGCTTACATGTTTACATGAGTTAATATGTTCACCAATTGCTCCAGGGGAGAAAAGCGTTATATGTTCAGCTGAAGTTAACACTGGCAAACTGACAATAAGTGCAAGAGACCATAGTGAACAAATAGATGATGAAACAATTTGTTACAACAATATCTTGAGAGACATGTCTACTTCTGTAAAATATCTGGTTTGTACACTCTGGTGGACATATTATTCGCTATAATGTAATGAATTTTTATTCATTAAATAAAGGTAAGTATTCATGTAAACACATTAAAAATCTCCTTCTCACTGTCCAACAGGGTCAAAATATTGTGTTAAAGCTTAGAGGGCAGTACAATCGCATAATCCACTGTTGTCTTGAATTGGCAGTCAATGTGTTAACTAACCATCTTTTTTTCAATTTTAATTTGTTTTATACAATTTTAAATACAATAATAAGTTTCATGAATTCTCGTGTTAGTCCAAATAATGTACATAAACGTTCATATAATTCATACGATTCAACTGTTTTATGTTACTTATTCAGCATTATTACCCCATATCTGTTTTGCTGAACACGTTGTTGTACTTCCTGATACATATTTATAACACGCGTGTTTCAGCCCTGGGCTGTACACTATCACACTTGAACTAAGTTTCATTGGAAGTTTGCCAGAACTGTCTTCATTGTTTCGAACGTATTTTACACTTTTCGTATTACAAATATCTTTATATATTAACTGCTTTACACATCTTTGTTTTCATAATTTACAAATGGGAAACACTCCATATCCAGCATATTAAAAATACAAATTTGGTTTATATTTTGTAATGATAATACCATTACAAGTGAATACTCAAGTATCATCAGCGTTAATCGTTTTATTTAACATTTTGAACCACTAGCTTCCTACATTTCCTCCACGTCCAGTGAAACAATAATAGGTAAGAGGAACATAACAGCAAACAAAATTTTCTGTACATTCGATAACATTTCGGTAAGTCCCCACAGTTTCAGTCAAGAATAAAATAACATTATAACAAGACATTCCGCTATTTTTAATATTCTATACTTTAAAATTTATAAGAACAGATCTTACAAAAAACCATGCGTAGGTTCTCGATGTCCGAGAGGACCTAGCGTTCCATCGGCCTGCCACGGAGTAAGGCAGCCAAGACGTCCTGAGTTTCTCGCAAGACCAGACGGCGCATGCCAGCTTGCCTCAACAAGAAGGGACAGGCTTCCTTCAGACCTGCTCCCAGGACCCAGTGACAGACTTGACAATGCAGAGCCCCCAGACAAGGACAATCAATTCGTATCCAACCTCATCCTCAGCAAGGAGGCAGACGTTAAGCGTCCACACATCAGGGCCCGTAAAACGGGGACAAAATCCCAGAATGAGGTGGGAAGTGCCCGATGGTCGGACACGTTAAACGAGACATCCCCAACCTGGTGAACTGCAGCTTTACTGAGGCTCTGCCGATGGCCAGGTGTCACATATAACCTGTCAAGGCGACAAGAAACGCCCTAACCAATCCAAGTTGTCACAAAAGCAGACCCCACACAGCACACACCAGACATTGAGAAAGTCGAAATCCGACAGCACTGCACACAGAGACCACGTACACCGAACACCAGAAGAGGATCACCCTTAATCTTGTCGAGATGAGGATCCAAGACGCAGTTGAAGTCGCCACCAAGGACGATATCGGCCTGTGTAACCATGAACCTTCAAGCCCGAGAGAGAAAACCTCCCGCTTCCCAGACTGTGCAAACGCCTAGACATTGACAAGACGAATCTTACGACCCCAGCGAAAACATCAATGCACAAAACCCGCCCTCAGCATCACTATGTAACGTCAGGATGGTGCCATTAAAATGCGGGTGAAAGAGGATTCTCCACACCCGTGCAAGCGTCGTGCCAAACGATCAGAAGTAACGAACAGGATAGCGAAAGTGAAACGAAAAGTGGACCCTCCGAGAAGCAAAAGGAGCTTCTGCAAAATATTGTATCAACCACAAAGCGGTTGAAGAGGGATAATATGTAAAATTGTTTAACAATCTCAAATATTTCTGGATGTTTAAAGT
This sequence comes from Tachypleus tridentatus, assembly GCF_004210375.1. NCBI lineage: Eukaryota > Metazoa > Arthropoda > Merostomata > Xiphosura > Limulidae > Tachypleus > Tachypleus tridentatus. The sequence goes on along the minus strand of NC_134837.1, from coordinate 1,944,714 downwards.
AATGCAGGAAAACCCATCAACCAATCAGAGGAAAGGAATCAGTGACGTTGTTGGTTTTACTGGACAGATTGAGGCAGGGGGCGAGTGGCTCTTGAAGCCACCCGACCCCACCCCTCTTGCAGCTGCAGCCACTGGCATCCAACCACCGCCGCTGCACAGCAGGAACATCCAGACTGAAGTCTGGAAAAGACTCAGGGCTGCATTCTCCTCTCCCAGTCCCGAGAAACTGGGAAAGTCGACCAAACAGTCGAAAGAGTCAGGTGATGGGAACTCGGGGTCGGAGCTAACACGGCATCATGGGAAGACCATAATACCCACTACGGCCGAGGTCTGAGCTGGGGTCCCACAGACCCACATCCCCGCCGGCAGGGGAAGCCTGGGCCACCTCAGGCACCATCTCCCTCAGCCGACCAACCCTTAACAAAGGAGGGAGAACAATCCTTGTAGGATCCAACACGTACTGGGGTGGTTTGGGCGTGAAAACTCATTACAGCCCTCAACCCTCTCACCACCCGATACAGAGGCCCGAACCTTCATGGAGACAAGGGACGCCCCAGCATCACCCGGTTCGTCCAGATCCCCCTCAGGGGTCTATCCAAACTGGGGCCAGTAGGATGGACTGGAGTCTCTCAGAGGCCCCTCCACCCGAACAGCTCTAGAAGTGCTCCCACCTCCCCAGGAGCTGAAACTTCCTCAACTTCGGCGGGTGAAACCCGGCCCTCTGCAGTGGACCGAGACCCTCCTTCCCAGGACGCGACAGCTGCAGGAGCAGGCGCACCCTCAGAGACCCCACCCTCAGCAGCTGTCGATGACCGGGGATGAATAGGTGACGCCCCAACCAGTTTGTCCTTCTCTACGCGCGGCGGCCCTGCAGCCACTGCAGCATACGTCGCCACACGCCTCGGGCAACGCGAAGGCGTGTGACCATCTAACACACATCACACTGAACATCACAGGCACTGCTGTCGTGTCCAAAGGCCAGACAAATCCCTCACCGCGGCATCTGACAAGTATGAAACATGTAGCTTTCGAGACCACAACGTTGACACAGCCGTTCACTGAAATGAAGTTAAGAACCAGCTTCTTCATGTCCAGACAGACACGCCAGTTCTCGGTACACATATTTGGGCGCGTCTGGTGCGCCTCATGTTTGATTTTTTGAACTGACCCACACGCCGACAATACGTGCTTGATGACATCGTGGGACAGTTCAAAGAGGTCGACTGGAGAGTTACCCATTTCATGTTTTGTGCAGCAGGCTCCACAGACACTCACTGGTCCCCAGAGAAGAAGTCTTTGTCCAGCAGGATCCGGACATATGTGTTGTAGACATGGCTACTCCACACGGCAGTGTTTAAAGTGTCAATTATCGCCGAGGATAGCGAGGCCGCGGGCCACTAAATGGATGGACCGCGGCCGAGCAAAGTAAGGCCGGATGGCCGTAGCCACACCGACCTACAGTGTTGTAGCACACACATACACAAATGGAACACTACAGTGAACAAACAACACACAAACACCAGTATTGGGCACAGGGAATGACGGCAAGAAAACAACGAACCACTGGCACGCCCTCTGCTGGATCATCGAGTCGGACCCAGAAGTGCCTTCACATGAAATACGACGAGGAGGAGATATTGAATTTATTTACAACAATAAACTGTACAAAGTGTCATGAAATAACAACAATAAACTGTACAAAGTGTCATGAAATAACAACAATAAACTGTACAAAGTGTCATGAAATAACAACAATAAACTGTACAAAGTGTCATGAAATAACAACAATAAACTGTACAAAGTGTCATGAAATATATATAAGTAAAATACACTAATCAAATACAAAACAAAACTAGAAATGTATACAATACAAAACTTTAAATATATACAAAGTTTTAAAGAAATGCAAAACAAGACATTAAAGACATACAAATCATAACTGGATAACAAAACTTTAAAGGCATACAGAACAAAACCGTAAAGAGATACAAAACAGAACTCTAAATATAAACAAAACAAGAGTTAAATGGAAACAAAACAGTAATGATCTACAAAATACAAGGAAATAGAAAACTCGAAATATAAACAAACGTTAAATATATACAAAACATTAAATATATACAAAACATGAAATGTATGAAAACATGAAATGTATGAAAACATGAAATATATACAAAACATTAAATATATACAAAACATGAAATGTATGAAAACATTAAATATATACAAAACATTAAATAGGAATTTTATACTAAAATATAGAAAGACAAATGGGGAGTGGAGACAGGGCGGCTCAGAATCCGATATCCACCCGAAACCCGACCAACGCACAAGGAGGCAGAGACGTCCAGCCGCCAGAGATGGTAAAATGTCCCGGAACCCAGTCGCTGATAGTCCGCCTCAAGGCAAAGTAACAGCCAAAATTTGGCTCTTCCCAGCATCAAAACGTACGACACTGGCGTCTGGTCGAAAACCAATTTGTTTCGAGGAAGCCAAATGACGAACTTAAAGATGGTTAAGGCATACTGAAAGGAAAAGGCCATGTGGCCGGGAACAGAGACTGGTACATGGTACAGTATGATCTCCACCGAGTGGCGGGACCCGGAAAAGGTGAACAATCCTCTCCCAGATCTCCGCCGACGTTGGATAGAGGACCAACCTATACATTGGACTCTGCCCCCATGGGTATCGAAACCCGGATTTTAGTGGTGCTTCCTGAACTTTAATACGTTGGTTCTATTTCAGGTTCCGACGTTTAGGCAATTACATGTAACATGATATATAATCAAACTAATAAACTAATTATCCGTCTAGTAATACAGGCTAACAACTATCAGACGTAACACTATCTTTGTTACAGTAAATTAAAACTTCCTAATTTTTCAGCTATAAATCTCTTACTTTCAACCGTTTATTGAGTACTGTTTCATTTACCATGTACCTCCCACTTCTTAATTATCTTAGTCGAGGTTGTTTGTGTTTGTACAAAAAATATTTACATGTCTTGATATGTTCACCAGCTGTTCCAGGGACGAAAAGGTTATATGTTTAGATGAAGTAAATACTGGGAGAATGCTAATAAGTGACCATAGTGAGTAAAGGTTATATGTTTAGATGAAGTAAATACTGGGAGAATGCTGATTAGTTACCATAGTGAGTAAAGGTTATACGTTTAGATGAAGTAAATACTGGGAGACTGCTAATAAGTGACCATAGTGAACACATGGATGATGAAACAATATGTTACAACAATATCTAGAAAGAAATAGCTATTTCTGTAAAATACCTGGTTTAGATTCTTGTGGACATATTATTCACTATAATATAGTAATTTGCGATTAATTTTTAATAAAATAAAAATATGTGTACATGTAAACACATTTAAAAATCTCCTACTTACTGTCCAACATCTGTTCCTTCATCCACATAATACTTTATACAATACGTAGAGATTGTTTCTTGCTCTTTGTGTTTATACATAATGATACATCATTCGGTGTATAATAATTTTATTCCTCATAATTTTTTTCGATAAAACTTAATAAAACTCAGTTTCTGATTTTACCATTTTGTCACTTATTGGATCGCAGTATTGTTTTAAAGCGTAGATGGCAGTACAATTACATAAGCTTTACGGTAAAGTGTGTGATTTTCTAATAGCAAAGCCAAATCGGGCTATCTGCTGAGTTCACCAAGAGGAACTAGACCCCTTATTTCAGCGTTGTAAATCCGTAATAAATCATGGTGGGATGCGTTGGGATTGTGTTTATGTTTGTTTCTTTATTTAGTATTTGAGTGTTTTCTATGGTTATGTTGTGTTTATTTGACTTGCAGTGTTCGAAAACGTGTGAAGATGACTTTTTATGTTCTTTAAATCTGGTTTCCATTTTTCTATTTGTTTCTCTAATATAGAAGTCGTGGCAGTTATCACATTGTATTTTATAAATAATGTTGGTGTGGTGTTTGTCAGTGTAGTTTTTACATAGTATAGACCTCAGTTTTGTGCCTGGTTTTTGAATAAATTTGGTATTAACTGGAATGTCATATTTTGTTACTAGTTTTTGCCAAATGTTGGTTATTTGTCTGCTAATGTCAGGAATATATGGTATACAGCAGTATATGGTTTCGTGATTTTTTGATTCGTGAGATGTACTTACTTTAGTTGGTTGATTTTGCTTTCTGTGTAGGTGTGTGCTTATAATGTTTTCTACGGTTTGTGGAGGAAACTTATTGATGTTGATGAAGTATTGTTTTATTTTGTCTAATTCATCGTTAATTTTATCTGGTGAGCATCGGTTTTTGGATGTGTTTATTTGGTTTTTTAGTATGTTGAGGTTTTATTTTGTTTCATGTGCTGAGTCCCAAGGAATGTATAGTCCAGTATGGGTGATTTTTCGGTGGATTTCTGTTTTAAATTGTGTGTCGGTTCTTGTAATTTTGAGGTTAAGAAATGATATTTGATTGCTTTCTTCCTGTTCACATATGTAGTTAATGTTGATTCCATGAATCTAACACCTCTTCTTACAGTATAGATTCTGACCCTCTATTTTCGGCCACCTGATTCGACTTGAGAAACTTTTCTCAACTGATAACATGTTGTGTCAACATTATTTGACCTTTAGAAAACTTATGATACTACATGGAGGTATGGAATTTAGAGAGACTTCCACTTATGGGGGTTACGAGGTCATCTGCACATTCTTATTAAACTTTTTTTACCATAAACAGGCGATTCCAATTTTGTGTGGATTCGACACTTACCCGTTGTTTTTTACAGTAACTTGAAGACCTGTATATAAGTCTCTTACAAATTACATGACACATAAAAAAGAGTAAAATAGTACATTTTAAAAGACTAGTAAGTTTTTATTTACTGATCCAAAGATAGTGTTATGTCTGATAGCTGGCAGTCTGTGTACTGTATCATTATTATACGGATAATTAGTTTCTTAGTTTGATTATATAGCATGTTATATGTAATTGTCTTAACTCCGAAACTTGAAACAGAACCAACCTGTTAAAGTGCAGAAAATACCGCTAAAAACTGGGTTTCGTCACCTCTTGTGGGCAGAGCACAGATAGCCCATTGAATAGATTTGTGCTTTATTCCAAAACAAACCAAACAAACAAGTACAGGAAGTCATTTAGTGTTTTATTAAACGTCTCTCATACAGAAGTATCTTCAGAATTATTACGGACCAGTTATTACATACGAAACATATTCTTACACTGTGATATAACGATATGTTTTTTTATTGTAATTATATTCAGAATCCTATACAGTTGAATTCTCTAAAGTTGGAACTGTGAACAAAATATAAATTGTAATGTATAGGAAGTCGTTTAGTATTTATTTTAGGTATCTGATGATGAAAAATGAATAGCAAGGTTATAGTAACCACATACAAAACATCTACTTTATCAACTTGAACAAACTTTTTCGTATGGAGACTATTTTGAAACATATACAGTTGAACTATCAATAAAACCGGACCTTGAACTTAAATTATTGGTAAATAATGGAAAATGTTTTTTGATTGTATTGAATGTGTTACCTGGTAAAAAAAGTCTGATAATAAGTTTTATTTAGTCACATAGAAACTAGTTTTGTTTATTTATCTTAAATCATTATAGATTGTTCTTAATATTTAGATGTGAGTTTGATTGTAAAAAAAACGTTTATGAAAGATTAAAAAAATAATACACATTAGGGTCCAGTCGGTTTACTGGAGTGTTAATTATGTTTTGTTGTAAAACACAATATCTTATTCTTAAAAATAACGCCCTCTGTTAGAGAGTCATAATATTTACTGTTAGAGTATTACGCTTCGTGTCTATTTTCAATTGCAAGCCAATTTTTTATTATTCACGAGTTTGATCATTACTCAGACATTATACTATAAGTTCAACATTTCTGTCAAATATTGTCAAAGTTAAATATCACGTTACATTGTTATCAATCTATGTATTTTCATGTATAACGTTAAATAAATCGGTCTTTGTCGTGAGTGTCTTTTTCTGGAGCGGAGAGTTTGGTTCCCTGATGAACTGCTGAAAATAGAATCTACTGGATCGTGGTGTTTTCCTACACCCGCTGTAGCCGTGTTACCTTGAAGCTTCCCCATTCAAAACCAACAAACCTGTGAACGTTGCATTCATGGTTGTTTTCATAAATCTTCACATAAACCACGATGTTACAAGTCACAGTAAAATATTTTTGTTTTCTGTTTGGACAAAACACGACCGAAACAATGAGAAATTCATTTCTCTGACAACCCCTGAAGAAGATAATTTCTTAATTTCTAAGTTTTCTAAATATGTACAAGTAAAGAAGACGATAGGTTAATCATAGCAAACACTCAGGTAAGAGTTTCAGATTTTGAAACTGTAGAGCTTTGCGAAACGGTACAAATGACTCCTGTCATGTGCCAAATAGGAGTATGTGGTCACACTGAACTAAGTGTATGTATACCGTCCCGTTATGGCCACATGGATAGCGATCTTAGCTCGAATTATTAGGGTCGCGAGTTCGAATCCTCCTCTGATAAATCTTGCAAGCCTTCTCATCCATAGAGGCTTTACAAGTGACGGTTAATCTCGGTATGGCCAGATGGGCAATCCCACAATTTGTAAGTTAAGATGTAACCAACGGTTGGCGGCGAATGGTGATGATTATCTTCCTTCTTTCTGGTTTCACACAGCTAAATTAGGGACGACTAGTGCAGATTATTCTCGTGTAACTTTGTGAGAATTTTAATAGTATAACAAAGTAACAAACAGCCCGTCTACATGATTTAGGGTAGAAAAATCATTTATGCAGCCTGTATACCTTTGTGAAATAAATGAAATATCTATATAGACACGTGTTAAGTGTTTTTATGTTAAAATATCTAAGAAGTGGCTATATTAGCGTTCATTGAGGTTCGTTTATTCTAATGTTACAATAGCTAGGTGTGTTCCAGACAAGGTATTTGTATATAAACTATATGTGTATATCCGTTATATGTAAACTGTGTGTGAGGGTTTTCAAACAGTTTTGACTACTTACATCCATTCTACCCTAATCACACAACTTCCATTTACAGTTTTATAGTTATTCCACCACCACATGAGCCACGTTAACAGAAATGTTTTACATATAAATAACAAATATTCAGTCACAGTTTCCTACTGGCTCAGTGTTTATCTCTCTGCATGTCTCTATAATACTGTAATTTGATTCTTGACGTCAGCTGTTAATGGAGTCATTCTTTTGGTTGTGATGTTCTAAGAACTGTGTATCCCATTAAAACTATAATAGTTAAGTTTCAGTACAGTAATCTCATTTCATGTTTACATTCCAATAAAATGTAGCAGAAGTACCTAATAATTAAACAGTCTTGGGTAATATAATATTTATATATTATAAGAAAGTTTTTCTTTATAATATAATTTTAATGAATATTACACTAAGTACATATCTTAAGTACTTGATTGAATAACTCTTATTATCATGCTGTCAGAAAGTGATATTTTATTTTCATTTTACAAGTCGATATTTTGTGACATACATGGTAACTCTAACGTTTTTCTATCTACTGTTAAACTTTCCTTCTGTGTGTTTTGGTTGATATCTCGGGTATTGGTCTTGGTTGTCAGATGTAAATTTCTTTAAGAATGAAAACATCAAGGATTAGAAACTTTTCAATATAAAATTAATTTTATTGTTAAACGGTATTTAGAAATTGAAATTTGTACCATTGAAAAATCATACACTAGGTGTCGTTTGGTTATTATAATGGTTTTAGAGTTCCTGTGATAACTGTCAAGATTTTTATGTTGGAGAAACAAATAGAAAGTCACCTTCACACGTTTTCGAATACTGCAAATCAATAAACACAACATAAACAAACGCAAAATTAAAGTAGCCTTACATATACAAGAACTCAAGCCCAAAATAAACCAATAGAATGAAACATTTTACACCGATATTAATAAATATAATCAAATATCTAAGCACGCCCTCTATATTACTACACTCAGTTACACAACTCCATTCAAACATGTGGTCATCTATCGGTCAGTTACGTCTTTCTTTCTTTGTGAACATAACGATGGCCGAAGAAGGTTGAAACGTTATTCGCTTCTCTACGTAAAATTTTCTCAACCCAAACCAGCTGTTTTACATATGTATTTTCTCTACAAGTGGGTTTTCGTCATCAATGATTATTTACGTATATAGAAAGGTGGGAAAATGTTCAAGGAAAGCACAAACACTTCAACTGTAACGGTTATAAAGATAACAACTATGATTGTAATGTTTCTTGATTATCTTAATGACGATAAAACCAACTTGTAGAGAAAATTATTAAGTGCTTTCTCTACCCATACCAGCCGTTTTTATATACATAATATTTCTTGATTGGTTGGTTCATAGTGGTGAGGTTTCATTAACGACCCATCTACACGAACGTAGATAAACACCATGAGCCAGTAAATCCAGTTCTCACGCCCACATCTGGGAACAAACCGCTCAGCCCCAGATAATATAGAATAATCTGAATATAATTTAAGAGGACTTTGAACATTTTCAAAAGATAGTTTGACATATTGCAGGTTACAAAATTCATATATCAACCTTGCACACATTTCATATATTAACATAATTTATTGCACTGTTCAGATAACTGCCGATTTTGTGAAGATAGTTTACATTTGGAGTAGGTACATATTTCTTAAAGTAAACATTCCATGTGAGTCTACTAGTGAAGGTAATACCAATAAATTTAACTGTTTGTTGACCTTGGACTTGGTATTATATAATTGGAAACTTACGTTGTTAGCTTTCTTCATGTTCCTATTCAGAGTCCTTACAGCATGATTTAAACAAATCTAGCTAATTTTTAAAAAGGAAGCCAAAGGTCTTCAAATATTTATGTCGTTTCTTTATGTCAAAAAATATCACAGTCTGCCATTTAAAATTCATTATTATTACAAATAACAAACAGTTCAGAATATGAACAAAATACAATTGTTTGACATTGTGAACAGGAACAAGAAGATATTGTTGAAATAATGCCACTATTGGTGATTGTTTTACAACAACCCTTCTTGCAACAGAGTAGCGAGAAACATCTTAAAATTATCGTTCAGGTATCATAATAATATATTGCTGCTTGAGTGTTTAGTGAGTTATTGTTTAATCATTAGAACCAACTTGAAGCAACACAAACGAGAATGCTCATATTTAATATTTAACTAAATGTAAACAAGTATACATGTAAGAATGTTTAAATGTCTTGTATAACATCTTCCAAACTAAACAAAATGTCTCCTGTATAACGTATTAAAGGAAACATATAAACAGCTGACACATTTTAAAGATAGATAGATAGAGTATTTGTACTGACAAAATAAGTTATAATTACAGTTAACCAACAGGTGACACATGAACACCATGTGTTCACGAGTGTAAGAATTACACTTTTACATTTTAGTTTCTTGTTGAGAAAGTTCGGTAACTTTTGTTATCTCGTATAGAAATAAAAACTACACATAATTTTAAACTAGAATTAACTGTTTCTAGTTTTGATATGATACACTAGTCAACATCGTCTTCCACCACCTCTTGAACAACTCTTATTAACCGAATAGTGGGATTTCAACGTCATTCTTATTGTGTTTTCTGTTTAATGTATAGAAATGCTCCACAACATTATTACACTAGGTGTTTTAAAGTATTCTCACATTCTTTCATTCTGATTTAGTTTCGTTTATAAGTGAGTGTGAGACTCATTTTTCATTATTTTTGTCAATTATTATAATTATCCGTTGTAAAGTACTGACTCTATATTATAGTATCAAACATAAATTGTTTTCAAAATATTCTGAACCATAACGATGACATCTCAGTATATAAATCAAGTATGGATAACACCTGAAGATTGATTAATAAAGTTTGTTTGTTTGTTTGTTTTTGGAATTTCGCACAAAGCTACTCGAGGGCTATCTGTGCTAGCCGTCCCTAATTTAGTAGTGTAAGACTAGAGGGAAGGCAGCTAGTCATCACCACCCACCGCCAACTCTTGGGCTACTGTTTTACCAACGAATAGTCGGATTGACCGTCATATTATAACGCCCCCACGGCTGGGAGGGCGAGCATGATTGGCGCGAGTTGGGCGCGAACCCGCGACCCTCAGATTACGAAGTGCACGCCTTAACGCGCTAGGCCATGCCGGGCCCGATTAATAAAATATGTTTATATAAATCAAGTACAGATAACACCTGGAGAGTGATTAATAAAGATATGTTTATATAAATCAAGTACAGATAACACCTGGAGAGTGATTAATAAAGATATGTTTATATAAATCAAGTATAGATAACACCTGAAGAGTGATTAATAAAGATATGTTTATATAAATCAAGTGTAGATAACACCTGGAGAGTGATTAATAAAGATATGTTTATATAAATCAAGTATAGATAGCACCTGGAGAGTGATTAATAAAGATATGTTTATATAAATCAAGTATAGATAACACCTGGAGAGTGATTAATAAAGATATGTTTATATAAATTAAGTATAGATAACACCTGGAGAGTGATTTATAAAGATATGTTTACATAAATCAACTATGGATAACACCTGAGAGTGATTAATAAAGATATGTTTATATAAATCAAGTATAGATAACACCTGGAGAGTGATTAATAAAGACATGTTTATATAAATCAAGTATAGATAACCCCTGGAGAGTGATTAATAAAGACATGTTTATACAAATCAAGTATAGATAACACCTGGAGAGTGATTTATAAAGATATGTTTATATATATCAATTTAAAAACAATAATTATTTCATTAAAAAGTAAGTAAAGAATAAAGTTATTTTTCTGACAGATGAAACTAATGACCGGAGATCACTGATTCCTGGATCTAGATTAATTCAGAAACGTTGAACAGTGTTTAGCTTGGTAATCCAATATGTTTCTATGATGTTACTAAACTAAATCTTTATATATCACTCCATCAATTATATTGGGCATTCCCAGATTGCCCCAGAAGAAGAAAGGTCCACCTTTCAAAAGCGCTAGGGTTACAAGGGTTTCTATTTCAGTTTTATCAAGACTTCTTGGACCTACGTGTTTTAGTACATCATGATTATAGTCATTATCATCTTACGAGAACCCCTATTATAACTATTAATTATTTTATAGCCAAGGAATAATTGTGTTATAACTGTTAGTATTTTTCATCCTATCAGTTACTTTTATATCCTACGAATAAACTTATTATATCAGGTTGTCCAGAAATAAATGTCGTTTTTGGGTTGCGAAGTTTGGAAAAGTACAAACCATTGTTGTTTGTTTGTTTTTGAATTTCGCACAAAGCTACTCGAAGGCTATCTGTGCTAGCCATCCCTAATTTAGCAGTGTAAGACAAGAGGGAAGGCAGCTAGTCATCACCACCCACCGCCAACTCTTGAACTACTCTTTTACCAACGATTGACCGTCACATTATAACACTCCTACGGCTGAAAGGGCAAGCATGTTTGGCGCGACGGGGATGCGAACCCGCGACCCTCAGATTACGAGTCGTACGCCTTAACACGATTAGCCATTTCAGGCCATGCCATTGTTGTAAAACATGCTTTAATCAAAGTAACAGCTATTTGCCTCAACACACTTATGCCAACGTGTAACGATGTTGTTTATGTCCCTGCTGTACAATTAAGAGTTTCTATGGTCAATAAACTCCTGAAAGCTTCTTCTGCAGCTGCTTGGTTTTGAAAGCATTTATTGTTCAAAAGTTGTCTTGAGAAAGTTAAATTATGTAGGAGAATAAGGTGGATGAGGCAGGACCTCAGCTACTTCCATTAATGTGTTTTTATCAAGGATGGCTTCCTTCCACAACCTTAGTGGTATTCAAGAATTTCATCTCCATGTCGAAGCCTTTGGAACCAACACTGAACTGTACGTTCAGTAACAGATCTATGGTCGAATGTTTAATTGATGTTCTCTGTAGTTTTGGTAACCTTTCATCCAAGTTTGAAGCCGCAGAGAAAAATCAGACAAAGTCCTTCTTGTTCATGCTGCCTAGGGAGTTGCGAAACTTACTCTGAGTAGAGATGAAATAGCAGACAATTAAGACACCTTGTAAGTGGCAAATGTTGGATTAAACCAACCGACCATTGATAAGTTACTCAATATTCAGCTGCTAAATGTCATCATGATAACTCCATGAGTTATTTATTAATCCTAGGATTAATTGTATTATCATTCTTAGCTATTTTAAACTCTGTACATTTATGGATGTATAATGTTTTACTAGTTAGGATAAGTTGACGGAATTAATTACTTTTAATTACAGCTAGCTGGGCAATTTGATGTTTTGGTCAACTGTGCAGGAATGGGGTCAAAGCAGCTGTTCGGTGACAAATACTTGACACCGATGCTCGGACAAATACGTCAGGGTAGTTCTATGACACTTTTGTTAACTTAGAAGGTGGAACAGTGAATAGAGAAAAATCATTTATACTACATATTTTATATACATAATAAGTAAAACGACATGATATTTATACTACATATTTTATATACATAATAAGTAAAACGACATGATATTTATACTAAATATTTTATATACATAATAAGTAAAACGACATGATATTTATACTACATATTTTATATACATAATAAGTAAAACGACATGATATTTATACTACATATTTTATATACATAATAAGTAAAACGACATGATATTTATACTACATATTTTATATACATAATAAGTAAAACGACATGATATTTATACTACATATTTTATATACATAATAAGTAAAACGACATGATATTTATACTACATATTTTATGTACATAATAAGTAAAACGACATGATATTTATACTACATATTTTATATACATAATAAGTAAAACGACATGATATTTATACTACATATTTTATATACATAATAAGTAAAACGACATGATATTTATACTACATATTTTATGTACATAATAAGTAAAACGACATGATATTTATACTACATATTTTATATACATAATAAGTAAAACGACATGATATTTATACTACATATTTTATATACATAATAAGTAAAACGACATGATATTTATACTACATATTTTATATACATAATAAGTAAAACGACATGATATTTATACTAAATATTTTATATACATAATAAGTAAAACGACATGATATTTATACTACATATTTTATATACATAATAAGTAAAACGACATGATATTTATACTACATATTTTATGTACATAATAAATTAAAACGACATGATATTTATACTACATATTTTATATACATAATAAGTAAAACGACATGATATTTATACTACATATTTTATATACATAATAAGTAAAACGACATGATATTTATACTACATATTTTATATACATAATAAGTAAAACGACATGATATTTATACTACATATTTTATGTACATAATAAATTAAAACGACATGATATTTATACTACATATTTTATGTACATAATAAGTAAAACGACATGATATTTATACTACATATTTTATGTACATAATAAGTAAAACGACATGATATTTATACTACATATTTTATGTACATAATAAGTAAAACGACATGATATTTATACTACATATTTTATGTACATAATAAGTAAAACGACATGATATTTATACTACATATTTTATATACATAATAAGTAAAACGACATGATATTTATACTACATATTTTATATACATAGTAAAGTAAAACGACATGATATTTATACTACATATTTTATATACATAATAATTAAAACGACATGATATTTATACTACATATTTTATGTACATAATAAGTAAAACGACATGATGTTTATACTACATATTTTATGTACATAATAAATTAAAACGACATGATATTTATACTACATATTTTATATACATAGTAAGTAAAACGACATGATATTTATACTACATATTTTATATACATAATAAGTAAAACGACATGATATTTATACTACATATTTTATGTACATAATAAAGTAAAACGACATGATATTTATACTACATATTTTATGTACATAATAAGTAAAAAACGACATGATATTTATACCACATATTTTATATACATAGTAAAGTAAAACGACATGATATTTATACTACATATTTTATGTACATAATAAGTAAAACGACATGATATTTATACTACATATTTTATGTACATAATAAGTAAAACGACATGATATTTATACTACATATTTTATGTACATAATAATTAAAACGACATGATATTTATACTACATATTTTATGTACATAATAAGTAAAACGACATGATATTTATACTACATATTTTATGTACATAATAAGTAAAACGACATGATATTTATACTACATATTTTATATACATAATAAGTAAAACAACAATAATAACCGTTTATATTCATTGTTAAATAATAAGCTAACTTTATTTATCAATACAATAAATTATTATTTTTTGTTACCTCAGGTTTGTGTTTTTGGTAAACTCCTGAAGAAGTTGTGAAGCGAAACGTTGATTGTTTAATTAAATATGAACAATATTTTGGTCTTATAAGGTCATTTATTTATAGTATTAATGCTTTCTGTAGATAGAAATGTACTACAGAAATTAAATACATTTATTTCATATTTTTTAAGTGTACTGAAGTAATTTAGAACAATTTCTAGTGTGTTTATTCCTGTACCTTCTGCAGTCGGTGCTTTTGTGAGTATACCTAAGCTAAATTATATAATTCAGGTGAGAATCATTTAAGATGTTTACAACACATCTTTTTAGAAAGGAACACAAAGGTATAAAATAATTATAATAACCTAATTTTATAAGGTTACTATTAAAAGTTTCTGTATTAACTTTGTTTAAAAATACGTTTCAAAATATACATGTGACTTTGTTCTTTCTGTTGAAATGTTATGTTTTTCGAAACAGCATGTGTATTGTGTGATGTTAAACCTAAAGTATTTCATATTATCAGTAGTTTGTTCATCTATATGCATATGATATTTCATTTTTTTGTTTTATATTATAAGTTGCATATCAAATGAAACTATGATCACATCGAAACAGACACACGAAAATTAATTCTTTGATTTTTGTTTATAAAATGATAAATTGTCTAACTAGATAAAACTTTTAATATAATGTTCAGATCGAAATTACAGATACTTTTAGACCACTATTAATCTTTTAGCTCTAAATATCTGAATATTCACATGTTACTCGTACAGTCGTACTTAGTCCTGCATAAGGTCGGGCCGGGTGCGACCTAGAGATCAGCTTGTGCATTGGAAGATCCAAGATTCATGTTGCGATATACTACTGAATGCTGAAAACTCCAATTGTGATACGTTTTGATAGAAACATATAATCCCAATATTCGGTTAAGAGTAACTGAATAGACAGCGGTTACTACTGTCTGGCTATCCTTCATCTAGTAATCATTTACAAGCCAGTGATAGCTATGGCTAAAGTTTTGGGGATCTGTCCTAGTTCTTTCACCCATGTATTGCATAAGATGTCATCAGGATTGAAAATATCAAATACTTACATAAGTACTTTTATTACCACTTCTTAACTTAACCATAAATTGATGTTTAACCCTACAAAAGTACACATGTATTTACTTATTAACTACATACTAAGACATAACCTTACAACAAAAGTACTTTAATACTTTTCTTTCAAACTTCATATGTGGATTTATGAACAACAACTAAGAATCAGTTAGAACCTGGTAGATTGAGATATGTAGTACAGAATGAACAACAACTAAGAATCAGTTAGAACCTGGTAGATTGAGATATGTAGTACATGATGAACAACAGCTAAGGATCAGTTAGAACCTGGTAGATTGAGATATGTAGTACAGGATGAACAACAACTAAGGATCAGTTAGAACCTGGTAGATTGAGATATGTAGTACAGGATGAACAACAGCTAAGGATCAGTTAGAACCTGGTAGATTGAGATATGTAGTACAGGATGAACAACAAGCTAAGGATCAGTTAGAACCTGGTAGATTGAGATATGTAGTACAGAATGAACAACAACTAAGGATCAGTTAGAAC
Organism: Tachypleus tridentatus; assembly: GCF_004210375.1. Lineage (NCBI taxonomy): Eukaryota > Metazoa > Arthropoda > Merostomata > Xiphosura > Limulidae > Tachypleus > Tachypleus tridentatus. Next base: position 1,928,631 of record NC_134837.1, on the reverse strand, counting down.
CTGGTAGATTGAGATATGTAGTACAGAATGAACAACAAGCTAAGGATCAGTTAGAACCTGGTAGATTGAGATATGTAGTACAGAATGAACAACAACTAAGGATCAGTTAGAACCTGGTAGATTGAGATATGTAGTACAGAATGAACAACAACTAAGAATCAGTTAGAACCTGGTAGATTGAGATATGTAGTACATGATGAACAACAACTAAGGATCAGTTAGAACCTGGTAGATTGAGATATGTAGTACATGATGAACAACAACTAAGGATCAGTTAGAACCTGGTAGATTGAGATATGTAGTACAGGATGAACAACAACTAAGGATCAGTTAGAACCTGGTAGATTGAGATATGTAGTACAGGATGAACAACAACTAAGGATCAGTTAGAACCTGGTAGATTGAGATATGTAGTACAGGATGAACAACAACTAAGGATCAGTTAGAACCTGGTAGATTGAGATATGTAGTACAGGATGAACAACAGCTAAGGATCAGTTAGAACCTGTAGATTAGATTGAAGATATGAGATATGTAGTACAGAATGAACAACAACTAAGGATCAGTTAGAACCTGGTAGATTGAGATATGTAGTACAGAATGAACAACAACTAAGGATCAGTTAGAACCTGGTAGATTGAGATATGTAGTACAGAATGAACAACAACTAAGGATCAGTTAGAACCTGGTAGATTGAGATATGTAGTACAGAATGAACAACAACTAAGGATCAGTTAGAACCTGGTAGATTGAGATATGTAGTACAGGATGAACAACAACTAAGGATCAGTTAGAACCTGGTAGATTGAGATATGTAGTACAGAATGAACAACAGCTAAGGATCAGTTAGAACCTGGTAGATTGAGATATGTAGTACATGAATGAACAACAGCTAAGGATCAGTTAGAACCTGGTAGATTGAGATATGTAGTACAGAATGAACAACAACTAAGGATCAGTTAGAACCTGGTAGATTGAGATATGTAGTACAGAATGAACAACAGCTAAGGATCAGTTAGAACCTGGTAGATTGAGATATGTAGTACAGAATGAACAACAACTAAGGATCAGTTAGAACCTGGTAGATTGAGATATGTAGCACAGAATGAACAACAACTAAGAATCAGTTAGAACCTGGTAGATTGAGATATGTAGTACATGATGAACAACAACTAAGGATCAGTTAGAACCTGGTAGATTGAGATATGTAGTACATGATGAACAACAACCAAGGATCACTTAGAACCAGGTAGATTGAGATATGTAGTACAGGATGAACAACAACTAAGGATCAGTTAGAACCTGGTAGATTGAGATATGTAGTACAGAATGAACAACAGCTAAGGATCAGTTAGAACCTGGTAGATTGAGATATGTAGTACAGAATGAACAACAACTAAGGATCAGTTAGAACCTGGTAGATTGAGATATGTAGTACAGGATGAACAACAGCTAAGGATCAGTTAGAACCTGGTAGATTGAGATATGTAGTACAGGATGAACAACAACTAAGGATCAGTTAGAACCTGGTAGATTGAGATATGTAGTACAGGATGAACAACAACTAAGGATCAGTTAGAACCTGGTAGATTGAGATATGTAGTACAGGATGAACAACAGCTAAGGATCAGTTAGAACCTGGTAGATTGAGATATGTACAGAATACAGGATGAACAACAAGTAAGGATCAGTTAGAACCTGGTAGATTGAGATATGTAGTACAGAATGAACAACAACTAAGGATCAGTTAGAACCTGGTAGATTGAGATATGTAGTACAGGATGAACAACAACTAAGGATCAGTTAGAACCTGGTAGATTGAGATATGTAGTACAGGATGAACAACAACTAAGGATCAGTTAGAACCTGGTAGATTGAGATATGTAGTACAGGATGAACAACAGCTAAGGATCAGTTAGAACCTGGTAGATTGAGATATGTAGTACAGGATGAACAACAGCTAAGGATCAGTTAGAACCTGGTAGATTGAGATATGTAGTACAGGATGAACAACAACTAAGGATCAGTTAGAACCTGGTAGATTGAGATATGTAGTACAGGATGAACAACAGCTAAGGATCAGTTAGAACCTGGTAGATTGAGATATGTAGTACAGGATGAACAACAGCTAAGGATCAGTTAGAACCTGGTAGATTGAGATATGTAGTACAGGATGAACAACAACTAAGGATCAGTTAGAACCTGGTAGATTGAGATATGTAGTACAGAATGAACAACAACTAAGGATCAGTTAGAACCTGGTAGATTGAGATATGTAGTACAGAATGAACAACAACTAAGGATCAGTTAGAACCTGGTAGATTGAGATATGTAGTACAGGGTGAACAACAACTAAGAATCAGTTAGAACCTGGTAGATTGAGATATGTAGTACAGAATGAACAACAACTAAGGATCAGTTAGAACCTGGTAGATTGAGATATGTAGTACATGATGAACAACAACTAAGGATCAGTTAGAACCTGGTAGATTGAGATATGTAGTACAGGATGAACAACAACTAAGGATCAGTTAGAACCTGGTAGATTGAGATATGTAGTACAGGATGAACAACAACTAAGGATCAGTTAGAACCTGGTAGATTGAGATATGTAGTACAGGATGAACAACAGCTAAGGATCAGTTAGAACCTGGTAGATTGAGATATGTAGTACAGGATGAACAACAGCTAAGGATCAGTTAGAACCTGGTAGATTGAGATATGTAGTACAGAATGAACAACAGCTAAGGATCAGTTAGAACCTGGTAGATTGAGATATGTAGTACAGAATGAACAACAACTAAGAATCAGTTAGAACCTGGTAGATTGAGATATGTAGTACAGAATGAACAACAACTAAGGATCAGTTAGAACCTGGTAGATTGAGATATGTAGTACAGAATGAACAACAACTAAGGATCAGTTAGAACCTGGTAGATTGAGATATGTAGTACAGAATGAACAACAACTAAGGACAGTTAGAACCTGGTAGAGATGAACAACAACTAAGGATCAGTTAGAACCTGGTAGATTGAGATATGTAGTACAGGATGAACAACAACTAAGGATCAGTTAGAACCTGGTAGATTGAGATATGTAGTACAGGATGAACAACAGCTAAGGATCAGTTAGAACCTGGTAGATTGAGATATGTAGTACAGAATGAACAACAACTAAGGATCAGTTAGAACCTGGTAGATTGAGATATGTAGTACAGGATGAACAACAGCTAAGGATCAGTTAGAACCTGGTAGATTGAGATATGTAGTACAGGATGAACAACTAAGGATCAGTTAGAACCTGGTAGATTGAGATATGTAGTACAGAATGAACAACAACTAAGGATCAGTTAGAACCTGGTAGATTGAGATATGTAGTACAGAATGAACAACAACTAAGGATCAGTTAGAACCTGGTAGATTGAGATATGTAGTACAGAATGAACAACAACTAAGGATCAGTTAGAACCTGGTAGATTGAGATATGTAGTACAGAATGAACAACAACTAAGGATCAGTTAGAACCTGGTAGATTGAGATATGTAGTACAGAATGAACAACAACTAAGGATCAGTTAGAACCTGGTAGATTGAGATATGTAGTACAGGATGAACAACAACTAAGGATCAGTTAGAACCTGGTAGATTGAGATATGTAGTACAGGATGAACAACAGCTAAGGATCAGTTAGAACCTGGTAGATTGAGATATGTAGTACAGAATGAACAACAACTAAGGATCAGTTAGAACCTGGTAGATTGAGATATGTAGTACAGAATGAACAACAGCTAAGGATCAGTTAGAACCTGGTAGATTGAGATATGTAGTACAGAATGAACAACAACTAAGGATCAGTTAGAACCTGGTAGATTGAGATATGTAGTACAGGATGAACAACAACTAAGGATCAGTTAGAACCTGGTAGATTGAGATATGTAGTACAGGATGAACAACAGCTAAGGATCAGTTAGAACCTGGTAGATTGAGATATGTAGTACAGGATGAACAACAACTAAGGATCAGTTAGAACCTGGTAGATTGAGATATGTAGTACAGAATGAACAACAACTAAGGATCAGTTAGAACCTGGTAGATTGAGATATGTAGTACAGGATGAACAACAACTAAGGATCAGTTAGAACCTGGTAGATTGAGATATGTAGTACAGGATGAACAACAACTAAGGATCAGTTAGAACCTGGTAGATTGAGATATGTAGTACAGGATGAACAACAGCTAAGGATCAGTTAGAACCTGGTAGATTGAGATATGTAGTACAGGATGAACAACAGCTAAGGATCAGTTAGAACCTGGTAGATTGAGATATGTAGTACAGGATGAACAACAACTAAGGATCAGTTAGAACCTGGTAGATTGAGATATGTAGTACAGAATGAACAACAGCTAAGGATCAGTTAGAACCTGGTAGATTGAGATATGTAGTACAGGATGAACAACAGCTAAGGATCAGTTAGAACCTGGTAGATTGAGATATGTAGTACAGAATGAACAACAACTAAGGATCAGTTAGAACCTGGTAGATTGAGATATGTAGTACAGAATGAACAACAACTAAGGATCAGTTAGAACCTGGTAGATTGAGATATGTAGTACAGAATGAACAACAACTAAGGATCAGTTAGAACCTGGTAGATTGAGATATGTAGCACAGAATGAACAACAACTAAGAATCAGTTAGAACCTGGTAGATTGAGATATGTAGTACATGATGAACAACAACCAAGGATCACTTAGAACCAGGTAGATTGAGATATGTAGTACAGGATGAACAACAACTAAGGATCAGTTAGAACCTGGTAGATTGAGATATGTAGTACAGGATGAACAACAACTAAGGATCAGTTAGAACCTGGTAGATTGAGATATGTAGTACAGGATGAACAACAGCTAAGGATCAGTTAGAACCTGGTAGATTGAGATATGTAGTACAGGATGAACAACAACTAAGGATCAGTTAGAACCTGGTAGATTGAGATATGTAGTACAGGATGAACAACAGCTAAGGATCAGTTAGAACCTGGTAGATTGAGATATGTAGTACAGAATGAACAACAGCTAAGGATCAGTTAGAACCTGGTAGATTGAGATATGTAGTACAGGATGAACAACAACTAAGGATCAGTTAGAACCTGGTAGATTGAGATATGTAGTACAGAATGAACAACAACTAAGGATCAGTTAGAACCTGGTAGATTGAGATATGTAGTACAGAATGAACAACAACTAAGGATCAGTTAGAACCTGGTAGATTGAGATATGTAGTACAGGATGAACAACAACTAAGGATCAGTTAGAACCTGGTAGATTGAGATTGAGATATGTAGTACAGGATGAACAACAACTAAGGATCAGTTAGAACCTGGTAGATTGAGATATGTAGTACAGGATGAACAACAACTAAGGATCAGTTAGAACCTGGTAGATTGAGATATGTAGTACAGGATGAACAACAACTAAGGATCAGTTAGAACCTGGTAGATTGAGATATGTAGTACAGAATGAACAACAACTAAGGATCAGTTAGAACCTGGTAGATTGAGATATGTAGTACAGGATGAACAACAACTAAGGATCAGTTAGAACCTGGTAGATTGAGATATGTAGTACAGAATGAACAACAACTAAGGATCAGTTAGAACCTGGTAGATTGAGATATGTAGTACAGAATGAACAACAACTAAGGATCAGTTAGAACCTGGTAGATTGAGATATGTAGTACAGGATGAACAACAGCTAAGAATCAGTTAGAACCTGGTAGATTGAGATATGTAGTACAGGATGAACAACAACTAAGGATCAGTTAGAACCTGGTAGATTGAGATATGTAGTACAGGATGAACAACAACTAAGGATCAGTTAGAACCTGGTAGATTGAGATATGTAGTACAGAATGAACAACAACTAAGGATCAGTTAGAACCTGGTAGATTGAGATATGTAGTACAGAATGAACAACAACTAAGGATCAGTTAGAACCTGGTAGATTGAGATATGTAGTACAGAATGAACAACAACTAAGGATCAGTTAGAACCTGGTAGATTGAGATATGTAGTACAGAATGAACAACAACTAAGGAATCAGTTAGAACCTGGTAGATTGAGATATGTAGTACATGATGAACAACAACCAAGGATCACTTAGAACCTGGTAGATTGAGATATGTAGTACAGGATGAACAACAACTAAGGATCAGTTAGAACCTGGTAGATTGAGATATGTAGTACAGGATGAACAACAACTAAGGATCAGTTAGAACCTGGTAGATTGAGATATGTAGTACAGGATGAACAACAACTAAGGATCAGTTAGAACCTGGTAGATTGAGATATGTAGTACAGAATGAACAACAGCTAAGGATCAGTTAGAACCTGGTAGATTGAGATATGTAGTACAGAATGAACAACAACTAAGAATCAGTTAGAACCTGGTAGATTGAGATATGTAGTACAGAATGAACAACAACTAAGGATCAGTTAGAACCTGGTAGATTGAGATATGTAGTACAGAATGAACAACAACTAAGGATCAGTTAGAACCTGGTAGATTGAGATATGTAGTACAGGATGAACAACAACTAAGGATCAGTTAGAACCTGGTAGATTGAGATATGTAGTACAGGATGAACAACAGCTAAGGATCAGTTAGAACCTGGTAGATTGAGATATGTAGTACAGAATGAACAACAACTAAGGATCAGTTAGAACCTGGTAGATTGAGATATGTAGTACAGGATGAACAACAACTAAGGATCAGTTAGAACCTGGTAGATTGAGATATGTAGTACAGGATGAACAACAACTAAGGATCAGTTAGAACCTGGTAGATTGAGATATGTAGTACAGGATGAACAACAACTAAGGATCAGTTAGAACCTGGTAGATTGAGATATGTAGTACAGGATGAACAACAGCTAAGGATCAGTTAGAACCTGGTAGATTGAGATATGTAGTACAGGATGAACAACAACTAAGGATCAGTTAGAACCTGGTAGATTGAGATATGTAGTACAGAATGAACAACAACTAAGGATCAGTTAGAACCTGGTAGATTGAGATATGTAGTACAGGATGAACAACAACTAAGGATCAGTTAGAACCTGGTAGATTGAGATATGTAGTACAGAATGAACAACAACTAAGAATCAGTTAGAACCTGGTAGATTGAGATATGTAGTACAGAATGAACAACAACTAAGGATCAGTTAGAACCTGGTAGATTGAGATATGTAGTACAGAATGAACAACAACTAAGGATCAGTTAGAACCTGGTAGATTGAGATATGTAGTACAGGATGAACAACAACTAAGGATCAGTTAGAACCTGGTAGATTGAGATATGTAGTACAGGATGAACAACAGCTAAGGATCAGTTAGAACCTGGTAGATTGAGATATGTAGTACAGAATGAACAACAGCTAAGAATCAGTTAGAACCTGGTAGATTGAGATATGTAGTACAGAATGAACAACAGCTAAGGATCAGTTAGAACCTGGTAGATTGAGATATGTAGTACAGGATGAACAACAACTAAGGATCAGTTAGAACCTGGTAGATTGAGATATGTAGTACAGGATGAACAACAGCTAAGGATCAGTTAGAACCTGGTAGATTGAGATATGTAGTACAGAATGAACAACAGCTAAGGATCAGTTAGAACCTGGTAGATTGAGATATGTAGTACAGAATGAACAACAACTAAGGATCAGTTAGAACCTGATAGATTGAGATATGTAGTACAGAATGAACAACAGCTAAGGATCAGTTAGAACCTGGTAGATCGAGATATGTAGTACCGAATGAACAACAACTAAGAATCAGTTAGAACCTGATAGATTGAGATATGTAGTACAGGATGAACAACAACTAAGGATCAGTTAGAACCTGGTAGATTGAGATATGTAGTACAGAATGAACAACAGCTAAGGATCAGTTAGAACCTGGTAGATTGAGATATGTAGTACAGAATGAACAACAGCTAAGAGGATCAGTTAGAACCTGGTAGATTGAGATATGTAGTACAGAATGAACAACAGCTAAGAATCAGTTAGAACCTGGTAGATTGAGATATGTAGTACAGGATGAACAACAGCTAAGGATCAGTTAGAACCTGGTAGATTGAGATATGTAGTACAGGATGAACAACAACTAAGGATCAGTTAGAACCTGGTAGATTGAGATATGTAGTACAGGATGAACAACAACTAAGGATCAGTTAGAACCTGGTAGATTGAGATATGTAGTACAGAATGAACAACAGCTAAGGATCAGTTAGAACCTGGTAGATTGAGATATGTAGTACAGGATGAACAACAAACTAAGGATCAGTTAGAACCTGGTAGATTGAGATATGTAGTACAGAATGAACAACAGCTAAGGATCAGTTAGAACCTGGTAGATTGAGATATGTAGTACAGGATGAACAACAACTAAGGATCAGTTAGAACCTGGTAGATTGAGATATGTAGTACATGATGAACAACAGCTAAGGATCAGTTAGAACCTGGTAGATTGAGATATGTAGTACAGGATGAACAACAACTAAGGATCAGTTAGAACCTGGTAGATTGAGATATGTAGTACAGGATGAACAACAGCTAAGGATCAGTTAGAACCTGGTAGATTGAGATATGTAGTACAGGATGAACAACAACTAAGGATCAGTTAGAACCTGGTAGATTGAGATATGTAGTACAGGATGAACAACAACTAAGGATCAGTTAGAACCTGGTGATTGAGTACAGATGAACAACAGCTAAGGATGAGATATGATAGTACAGAATGAACAACAACTAAGGATCAGTTAGAACCTGATAGATTGAGATATGTAGTACAGAATGAACAACAACTAAGGATCAGTTAGAACCTGGTAGATTGAGATATGTAGCACAGAATGAACAACAACTAAGAATCAGTTAGAACCTGGTAGATTGAGATATGTAGCACAGAATGAACAACAACTAAGAATCAGTTAGAACCTGGTAGATTGAGATATGTAGTACATGATGAACAACAAGTAAGGATCAGTTAGAACCTGGTAGATTGAGATATGTAGTACAGGATGAACAACAACTAAGGATCAGTTAGAACCTGGTAGATTGAGATATGTAGTACAGGATGAACAACAGCTAAGGATCAGTTAGAACCTGGTAGATTGAGATATGTAGTACAGGATGAACAACAGCTAAGGATCAGTTAGAACCTGGTAGATTGAGATATGTAGTACAGAATGAACAACAGCTAAGGATCAGTTAGAACCTGGTAGATTGAGATATAACGTACAGAATGAACAACAGCTAAGAATCAGTTAGAACCTGGTAGATTGAGATATGTAGTACAGGATGAACAACAACTAAGGATCAGTTAGAACCTGGTAGATTGAGATATGTAGCACAGAATGAACAACAACTAAGAATCAGTTAGAACCTGGTAGATTGAGATATGTAGTACAGGATGAACAACAACTAAGGATCAGTTAGAACCTGGTAGATTGAGATATGTAGTACAGGATGAACAACAACTAAGGATCAGTTAGAACCTGGTAGATTGAGATATGTAGTACAGAATGAACAACAACTAAGGATCAGTTAGAACCTGATAGATTGAGATATGTAGTACAGGATGAACAACAACTAAGGATCAGTTAGAACCTGGTAGATTGAGATATGTAGTACAGGATGAACAACAACTAAGGATCAGTTAGAACCTGGTAGATTGAGATATGTAGTACAGAATGAACAACAACTAAGAATCAGTTAGAACCTGGTAGATTGAGATATGTAGTACAGGATGAACAACAACTAAGGATCAGTTAGAACCTGGTAGATTGAGATATGTAGTACAGGATGAACAACAACTAAGGATCAGTTAGAACCTGATAGATTGAGATATGTAGTACAGAATGAACAACAACTAAGGATCAGTTAGAACCTGATAGATTGAGATATGTAGTACAGGATGAACAACAACTAAGGATCAGTTAGAACCTGGTAGATTGAGATATGTAGTACAAAATGAACAACAACTAAGAATCAGTTAGAACCTGGTAGATTGAGATATGTAGTACAGGATGAACAACAGCTAAGGATCAGTTAGAACCTGGTAGATTGAGATATGTAGTACAGGATGAACAACAGCTAAGGATCAGTTAGAACCTGGTAGATTGAGATATGTAGTACAGGATGAACAACAACTAAGAATCAGTTAGAACCTGGTAGATTGAGATATGTAGTACATGATGAACAACAAGTAAGGATCAGTTAGAACCTGGTAGATTGAGATATGTAGTACAGGATGAACAACAACTAAGGATCAGTTAGAACCTGATAGATTGAGATATGTAGTACAGGATGAACAACAGCTAAGGATCAGTTAGAACCTGGTAGATTGAGATATGTAGTACAGGATGAACAACAACTAAGGATCAGTTAGAACCTGATAGATTGAGATATGTAGTACAGAATGAACAACAACTAAGGATCAGTTAGAACCTGATAGATTGAGATATGTAGTACAGAATGAACAACAACTAAGGATCAGTTAGAACCTGATAGATTGAGATATGTAGTACAGGATGAACAACAACTAAGGATCAGTTAGAACCTGGTAGATTGAGATATGTAGTACAGAATGAACAACAACTAAGGATCAGTTAGAACCTGGTAGATTGAGATGTGTAGCACAAAATGAACAACAGCTAAGAATCAGTTAGAACCTGGTAGATTGAGATATGTAGTACAGAATGAACAACAGCTAAGGATCAGTTAGAACCTGGTAGATTGAGATATGTAGCACAGAATGAACAACAACTAAGAATCAGTTAGAACCTGGTAGATTGAGATATGTAGTACATGATAAACAACAGGTAAGGATCAGTTAGAACCTGGTAGATTGAGATATGTAGTACATGATGAAACACAACCAAGGATCAGTTAGAACCAGGTAGATTGAGATATGTAGTACAGGATGAACAACAACTAAGGATCAGTTAGAACCTGATAGATTGAGAAATGTAGTACGGGATGAACAACAGATAAGGATCAGTTAGAATCTGATAGATTGAGATATGTAGTACAGAATAAACAACAGCTAATAATCAGTTAGAACCTGTTAGATTGAGATATGTAGTACAGGATGAACAACAGCTAAGAATCAGTTTGAACCTGGTAGATTGAGATATAAGGTACAGAATGAACAACAGCTAAGGATCATCTAGAACTCGGTAGATTGAGATATGTAGTACAGGATGAACAACAACTAAGGATCAGTTAGAACCTGGTAGATTGAGATATGTAGTACAGAATGAACAACAACTAAGGATCAGTTAGAACCTGGTAGATTGAGATGTGTAGCACAAAATGAACAACAGCTAAGAATCAGTTAGAACCTAATAGATTGAGATATGTAGTACAGGATGAACAACAACTAAGGATCAGTTAGAACCTGGTAGATTGAGATATGTAGTACAGGATGAACAACAGCTAAGAATCAGTTAGAACCTGGTAGATTGAGATATGTAGTACAGAATGAACAACAACTAAGGATCAGTTAGAACCTGATAGATTGAGATATGTAGTACAGAATGAACAACAGCTAAGGATCAGTAAGAACCTGGTAGATTGAGATATGTAGCACAGAATGAACAACAACTAAGAATCAGTTAGAACCTGGTAGATTGAGATATGTAGCACAGAATGAACAACAACTAAGAATCAGTTAGAACCTGGTAGATTGAGATATGTAGTACATGATAAACAACAGGTAAGGATCAGTTAGAACCTGGTAAATTGAGATTCTTCGATCTGATGGTCATCATCGAATGTTCGATAATCCCAGAGTTCTTAACACTTGGTACAATCTGTGTACTTCGATATTTACGAACAGCTTACTTGAGTGCATATTGTTAAACATTTTCAGTCGACTTGTTTGTGCTTTGTTTTCGGAATTGTGCACAAACTAAACAATGTTCTATTTTTGTTCTAGTCACCTAGGGTATCGAAACCCGGTTTCTCTCGGTGTGAATCTACAAACATACCGTTGTGTCACAGAGGAGGCTCAGTCGACTTGTAATTGAAAGCGTCGTTTGTTCTTGTATTTATACTGAGACCATAGAAGTTAATCGAAAATACACTTTGTTCATGTAGAACACGCAGTCAGAATATTTGTGAAGACGCGCCTTGTTTCATCTCTCGATGTTCATGTTAATGACAAATTGATGAGATGAACTTATGTTGAAAATCTTGTGATTACAGATAAAGGTCAGTATCCAAAGAAGAAACCACCATGGTTAAACTGGTTTCACTTTTTATAGTTGTACAACTCTAGCTTTTAAATAAAAAGACTTTGGAAAGCTCTTGAATCTCGCTCAGGTTTTATACGTGTTAAGATATTATAAATGTGACTAGCTTCTGAATCTTTGATGTGTGCTGCTATTAGAAGGTTCGTGAATATCTTTATTAGTTCCAACCAGTGAGAATGTTTAAGTTCCCTTTGTTGTTTGGTATATTATCGATGCTGTTCTTAGGTAAACATCAGAATTAGATCGACTAATGTATTTTTCTGTGTTGTTTTTTTTATCCTTCCGGTGATAATCTGTTCATATTACTGTTATTAAGATGAGATATTAAGCGAAGATACACAGGGACATTGAGTAGTTGTCCGTGACAACACCTGGTTTTGTAAAGATGATATTTTTTGTGGTGTCTACTCTATGATGTCCTGAACGTTGAGTAAAGCATTTTGGATGACAAGGTATTGCTGCCAGACTTCATCCCAGATAAACATTATACACAAGTAAGGTTGAAAGTATAATATTGATCCCTTCCGGAGAAAAAAGATCTATTATTTATCGCAGTCCTAACTGGATTTCTTTTCTTGAACAAAGTTGAACTGACAGCATCTGATGTTCCACTAGATGTATAAAGAAACATCCAGATCCATAACTTGAGGCTGCAGTTTTCTCAACGTATAAAGAAACGAATACTGTGTTGAGTAAGCTGAAGATTTACATCAAATCGGACAAGAGATGAAGATAAATATTTATACGATGAATAATATTCAACCAATGGCATGGAGCTGTAAGGTTTCTTATTCCAGAGAGATTCTGTGAATAAGAAATACTCTTTTATTCGAATTTAGAAAGACTGTATAATTTACTACTGCACTTCAAACAGAGAGTAACACTACTTTCTACAGAACATCGTAACCCCTGATGGTGATGTTAACTAGTTTTGTTTACTCCAGTCTGTAGCTGTTAAATTAGAAACGGATACCATAGACAGCTCACGAGAGCAGCTTTACATAAAATTAGAAACAAAACACATCTTCATGAACCGTCATGAGATTGTATAATTATGTTTCATCAGAAGATGAAGTGTAGATGTTCTACTTAACTTATGATCGTGACGAGTACAGACATCAACAACGTTTATAAATGATAAATAAAACAAGTACATTCTGTGAATCAAACATCGTCAAAAGCAACAACGAAAAGTAAATTTCAGTAAACAGTGTTAAATATCTCTATTAAGTATTCTCGTCCTGAAACTAGATTTGTAAATACGGAAAAACCAAAATACAAAAACAAAATATATACAGAGAATCAGCTATTGTACAAAAAACACATCTTCATTATTTTCAAATATTTACCCGAAAAATAAGTTTACCTTTGTTTATATTTCAAGAATAAGCAGACATGTAACACATCGAAAAGATATATCGTATATTTCATACAAAATTGTATAGAATGAAAATTGACATAGTTTATATCTTATTATGTACGTAAACCCAAAAATAATAATTTTGATTCATATATAAACATGCGTTGAGTGTTAATGGGTGTTTATTTATTCATACACATTTTGTAAAGCCCTTCATCATTTGCATAAAGAAAATTAATAAACCATGTATCCTCCACTGGTTCAGTCGAAAGTCTAAAGGCTTAAGACGCTGAAAGCCTGTGTTTGCCCACAGGTGGTGGGCACACAACAGATAGCCCAATCTGTTGTTTTTTGCTAAGCTAAATCCAATACTAACCACGTGACGTGTTAGTTTACTGTTTCAAACATGTAAATGCACAGACATACTGATATCAATGATCATGTTAGTGGATATCTGTCCAACAGGTACACTGTATACAAAGTTCGTGTGAGCTGCACACCTTGCAACATATGATTAAGTTTTAACAACGAATTAAATGTTTGTTTATTTACTTAGTGTTATAACTATACTAAATTTATGGTTATAGTGTGTGTGTCTTTACACGAGTGACAACAAAGATACAATATTCAATTTCCTGAATTCTATTTCTAACACACACTTTCACTGCTTTCTGGTGTATTCCAGAACCAGAATATCTGAAATGGTTACAGTTTATCCTTAACAACAACACTTACACTTTTATCCAGTAAGAAAACATGACATGAATAACAAGTGCTGGGTGATCACTAACTTAGTAAGTTAAATTCCTTTTTATTTATTTAATGAGTGAACACAAACACGAGTTATGTGACTACAAAACATTGACGAACAGGAACTTCAGGTATTGTGTGGCGATATTACCTGGATTTTCCCCGGATATAGTCATTAATATAGCCAGTTTAATTATAACACATATACCGTTTCTCCTAATAGCAACCACAATTCTGAAAGTACCATCTCTATGAAGTAGGTGAGCTCCTGTAATGTTTCCACATACTAAATCCACCATACAAACTAGAATGAGTGACTTTAAATTGTCCTCTGTAAAATTTTAACAGAGAGCGTTACTTGGTATAAAAATAATCCACGGTGAAACTTTACAGTGAAAATATCAAGGAGTTAAAATTGTATTAATCTGAATGTAAGCGATGGTTTTACGTGTGGTGACAGTTTATTCAATTTCTTGTTGATTGTAAAGTCAATCATAAATCACGAGTGAATTAATTTATGGATCATGTTGGCGAAGCATGATTATAATTAATGTACTTGTCATCAGACATGAACGTTAAATTTACCACACTTATAATACTATATTCCATAGCCAGTCCTGTGGAAAGTTTCAACAATTAAAGGATACATAATAACAGTATTCAAATCACACTAATTCGGTCGTATCTATTGGACACGACTCGTTTCACTCAGTCCAGAGCTCATCAATAAAGTGCATTATTAAAAGATATAATATGACTAATACTGGTATGTGATAATTGGATTTATTTGATTGTTGCGAAAGTTACAGAATGGCTAGTTGTGTTTTACATCCCATGATCATCGAAACCTGGTTTTTAATGTCATGAGACTGAATACTTACTACTGAGCCACCAGTGGTGAGAGTGAAAGATGTTTCTTGTTTGTTTGTTTTTTATAGAAAGTGATTAAAATGATGTTCAACATAAGGCAGTGTTGAAAATGATAGGATAAATCTGTTGAATAACGTGTCTTAAAACATCGACAGTTGACAAATGAAGGTTTAATATGTCCTAATTAATTATATCTACGGTGTTTTGAGTTGTTTTGGCTTAACACAGTAAATGTATATTAATGTACGTTTCTAATCTATATATATATATATTTATAACGATGAAGTTCATGTTTATTTACACTCAAACTTCTCAGAGTAACCTGTTGAACCAATGTGAACCAAAATTTGTATTTCAACATTATGATCTGACTGATTGAACGTTGTATTGGTTGCTTTCTTCTCTTCGTATATTTCTTTCTTACTTTTATGTATTCTGATAATGTACTTTATCATACAGTTTGCTTTAAAGTAATACTTATGTATATGTATGTATTTATATATTGCAGAGCCTAAAGCTGACATGACAGTCGTTTGAATATTACCTTACTTCCATAAGGAACAAAATAATGAATTAGCCCTGCTATAAGTAACAAAGTGACCCATGGTGGTTATGATGACGATGTCTGGAACGAATGTTTTGTGGTATTCATTTCGTCATCGTCCAGACCAGCTGTGCTCCACACACTGGACACATGTTTTATTACAACAGTGAAGGTGAAATCCTACTATTTGGTCTGACAAGAAATGGAATAGGGTGGTAATGTGAACTATCTGCCCCACTCTAGTTTGTCTTTTCAGATTTAGCGCAAATAGCACCGATATAGCTTTTTGAGAAATTCAACAAATAAACATCAAGCAAGATGTCATATTTTAAATATGTTAATTACTTGTGTGTAGGTGAACAGCGTGTACTTCAACCACATCTGACAACTTTCTTTTCAAATATTTTGTAATATTTGATGGTGTTTGACTAACAGAAAGGCTAGAAAAGGATCACGTAATTTTTATTATGTTTTTCGGGAAATATATTTATGTTCCATATATAAACAATTCTAGTTCTTATTTGTAGTTAAGCACAAATCTACATTATCGATTATCTCTGTTATGCCCACCACATGTATCTAAACCCGGATTCTAGCATTGGAAATTCGCAGTCATATCTTTGTGTCACTAGGAGGCAAGAGAATTTTCTAAAGATATATTAATTTTTGTTAATTTTTAGTACAAAAACCATGCCTTGTACCAGAAACACAAAACTGTGTGTTGTAGAAAGTTCTCTCCAGGTGTTACTGCTGGAAAAAGTTTGACGTTTTTATCTCTAAATATTGTTTTGTTTCTTTGTTTGGAAATTCTCACAAAGTTACAAAAGGAATATCGGTGTATAGTTATCCTTAATGTTGAACTTATAGACTTTGGTTTACACTCTCTTACGTATTTAAATCTCGATCATGAATGATCTAAAACAGTTTGTGTATTTTCCTCCGAACTGCTACGTTAGCGCCATCTCTTGCTTAAAATTATTCTATATATGACTTTTATTATAAAAACATATTTTAGTCTTAAAAACAAATTCTTGTAATTTTAGATCAACGTTAAGCCAAAGTTCAATACTAAATTATGCCATTTACTATAAACAGTTGTATAATACTGTTGATTAACTATGACGCTGACATTTCTTTCTATGTGGTTTCCGCTAATTTGCATAATAAAAATATTTTGTCAGATATTTGCACACGCACGAAGATAAGTAATACCTAGGTGCACACCTTCATTGTGCGCACAACTTCTCGGTGTTTAGGTTCTTTTCTCTTGTAGTTATGGGGGTCACACACAAACCAAAAGCCTCGGACTTTTATTATTGTGGATCAGTTTGTTGCTACATGACAACACTTTAAAATATATGTTTTAGACTTCACGGATTAAACATTTGATTAATTAATTCATTAACTTCGATAAATTTACAACATTCATATATATATTCAGTAAAAATAAAATTAACGCAAGGACAGTTAGATAGTAAATGAAAATATGAATGCTAATACAGGGTCTTTTACACTAAGCGTTTAGACGACACATATAACAGGACTTGAGAAATCCTGAACATAATTAAAGGCGCTCAGGTCAGATATTCTTACCAAAAACAGCGAAATTGATGAAATGGTAACGTGAGATAAAGAAATCATAGAGTACTTTTGGTTTTTCTGTCACTCATAATTACGATTAATTAATAACAATTCTACTTTTTATCGGAAACTTTAACAATAATATATATAAATTTAGAATATCATCACATGTTGCATATTCTTCGAGAGGTTAGCATCCACTGGGAAGGTATAAATGATTTATTTAGTTTTTCATACAAACATACAAGAGGATTATCTGCGCCAGTCGTTCCAAATTTAGCAATGTAAGACTACAGGGAAGGGAGCTAGTTATCACCCCCCGACTTCTTGAATTACTCATTTAACAACGAATAGTGGGCTTGACCGTCAAATTAATTGCTTGTAAATATCTTGTTACGAACAAAACTAAACAATAATAAAATATTGACTCTCGAAATAAATTAACAACATATGCACTTAAGAGCCTTTTATATCATAACATGAGGATTGATGTCAAACGAATTCTCAAATCCATCCAATTGTTCTCGAAAACAGATTAATAAACGAACATGCTGCTAAGAGGGTATGTTTTCAAAATTATCATCTTATCTGTAGATAACACGAAATTTAATTATTTTACACACAAAAATAACCACTGGGGTGTCCCAAATGGAACCCGACTTTGGAAGCGGTGTAGATTGCCATTTATATTCACACAATTATGTTAAAAAGTCAAAATTTGTCCCTCTATGATGATTATAAGTGAGTGAAGTATTTCATAAAATATTACAACTAATTTTATTGATTTTACTTGTACTATCTACACCATATAAAATATTATTTTTGATAATATTTTTATTTTCTATTATGAGCAAGCTAACTTCTATATTTTAACTTTATTATAAGATAAATATGCAACATAAAAATATAACAAATGGACAATCCAAACCTAGATATTCATAGAGAAAAGAACTGATAAAATTATTTTGGAGACTTCTATCGATCAGCTCATGGAACATGTTATCCAGATTACCATTAAGGCTGGAATCGAGGGGCGACTTTCTTTAGAACTCATAGTTACTACCTTGGAATTCATTGGAGGTGACATTAATAATGTCAGTCTTTCTCGGTCAAATGTTTGAAGAATGAAATGGAAAATTGTATAATCTGAAGCTACAGGCATCAGATAAGACATGTTGATAATCTGAAGTTACAGACATCAGATAAGACATGTTAATAACCTGAAGCTACAGACATCAGATGAGACATGTTAATAATCTGAAGTTACAGACATCAGATAAGACATGTTAATAATCTGAAGCTACAGTCATCAGATAAGACATGTTAATAACCTGAAGCAACAGACATCAGATAAGACATGTTAAAAACCTGAAGTTACAGTCACCAGATAAGACATGTTAATAACCTGAAGTTACAGTCATCAGATAAGACATGTTAAAAACCTGAAGTTACAGTCATCAGATAAGACATGTTAATAACCTGAAGCTACAGACATCAGATAAGACATGTTAATAACCTGAAGTTACAGTCATCAGATAAGACATGTTAATAACCTGAAGCTACAGACATCAGATAAGACATGTTAATAACCTGAAGTTACAGTCATCAGATAAGACATGTTAATAACCTGAAGGTACAGACATCAGATAAGACATGTTAATAACCTGAAGCTACAGACATCAGATAAGACATGTTAATAACCTGAAGCTACAGACATCAGATAAGACATGTTAATAACCTGAAGCTACAGACATCAGATGAGACATGTTAATAATCTGAAGTTACAGTCATCAGAAAGGACATGTTAATAATCTGAAGCTACAGTCATCAGATAAGACATGTTAAAAACCTGAAGTTACAGTCATCAGATAAGACATGTTAATAACCTGAAGTTACAGTCATCAGATAAGACATGTTAAAAACCTGAAGTTACAGTCATCAGATAAGACATGTTAATAACCTGAAGCTACAGACATCAGATAAGACATGTTAATAACCTGAATCTACAGACATCAGATAAGAAATGTTAATAATCTGAAGCTACAGACATCAGATAAGACATGTTAATAATCTGAAGCTAGAGACATCAGATAAGACATGTTAATAACCTGAAGCTACAGACATCAGATAAGACATGTTAAGTCAAATATTGACCTTCACTTTGTCACAAATATGGTGAGTGAATTGGAGGAGAATAGAAAACTTATAGTTGGTGTTTGTAGTCAGTGTTACTACTTCATTCTTAGATCTAGTTGATTTACTTCTAGGAATAATACTTTCTTCAAAAGGTCATGAGTAACCAGTTAACCTTTACAGTTTGCTTGAATATTATGATATCATAGATCAGGTCATGACAGTTTGTTGGAACACCGCTTTATCTGAAACAGGTCGGAGGCCCGGTATGACCAGGTGAGATAAGGCGTTCGACTCGCAATCTGAGGGTCTAGGGTTCGAATCCCCGTTGCACCAAACATGTTCGCCCTTTCAGCCGCAGTGTTTTTATAATGGTACGTTCAATCCCGCTATTGGATGGTAAAAAAGTAGCCCAATAGTTGGTGGTGAGTGGTGATGACTAGCTGCCATTCCTCTAGTCTTACACTGCTAAATTAGGGAAGGCTAGCGCAGATAGCTCTCGAGTAGCTTTACGCGAAATTAAAAATTCAAAAACAAAACAAACTGAAACAGATCAGGACAATACAGCGATTGCAACTCTTGATTATAATTTTGGAAAACCTTTACCATGAGCTACACATTTCCCAAGTAATGGAGGCTTTGGCAGAGCAAAAGAGTAAAGGTCTAAGGAGGAAAATGTAACAACTTTTGAAACAAATTTTGCCTCAAATATGCCATGATGCAAATAAGATGAAAAATCTTATTATGTTTCTTTGTCACTTGATTCAAACTGGTTCTCAAATGTTTGAACTAGCACAAAATGTCTAAGATTTTGTAACCATGCACTCAGAGTAGACACATTTTATAGAAGAGATTACAAGTATCTATGTCAACCTCCTTGTACACATTGTACCAACTGTGCACTAATACATGAATCTATAGCAACAACATAAATTTCGCATTAAATTATATATAATGATATACATATGAACTTCAGGAATACATTTTATTGAATAAACAAAGAACTGAACCGCACACTACATCACAGTTGTTCATACTTTGAAGTTTCAACCAAATACCAAAGTTTGTTTGTTTTTTATAGAAAGTGATTAAAATGATGTTCAACATAAGGCAGTGTTGAAAATGATAGGATAAATCCGTTGAATAACGTGTCTTAAAACATCGACAGTTGACAAATGAAGGTTTAATATGTCCTAATTAATTATATCTACGGTGTTTTGAGTTGTTTTGGCTTAACAGAGTAAATGTATATTAATGTACGTTTCTAATCTATATATATATATTTATAACGATGAAGTTCATGTTTATTTACACTCAAACTTCTCAGAGCAACCTGTTGAACCAATGTGAACCAAAATTTGTATTTCAACATTATGATCTGACTGATTGAACGTTGTATTGGTTGCTTTCTTCTCTTCGTATATTTCTTTCTTACTTTTATGTATTCTGATAATGTACTTTGTCATACAGTTTACTTTAAAGTAATACTTATGTATATGTATGTATTTATATATTGCAGAGCCTAAGGCTCATATGACAGTCGTTTGAATATTACCTTACTTCCATAAGGAACAAAATAATGAATTAGCCTTGCTATAAGTAACAAAGTGACCCATGGTGGTTATTATGACGATGTCTGGAACGAATGTTTTGTGGTATTCATTTCGTCATCGTCCAGACCAGCTGTGCTCCACACACTGGACATATGTTTTTATTACAACAGTGAAGGTGAAATCCTACTATTTGGTCTGACAAGAAATGGAATAGGGTGGTAATGTGAACTATCTGCCTCCACTCTAGTTTGTCTTTTCAGATTTAGCGTAAATAGCATCGATATAGCTTTTTGAGAAATTCAACAAATAAACATCAAGCAAGATGTCATATTTTAAATATGTTAATTACTTGTGTGTACGTGAACAGCGTGTACTTCAACCACATCTGACAACTTTCTTTTCAAATATTTTGTAACATTTGATGGTGTTTGACTAACAGAAAGGCTAGAAAAGGATCACGTGATTTTTATTATGTTATTCGGGAAATATATTTATGTTCCATATATAAACAATTCTAGTTCTTATTTGTAGTTAAGCACAAATCTACATTATGGATTATCTCTGTTATGCCCACAACATGTATCTAAACCCGGATTCTAGTGTTGGAAATTCGCAGTCATATCTGTGTGCCACTAGGAGGCAAGAGAACTTTCTAAAGATATATTAATTTTTGTTAATTTTTAGTACAAAAACCATGCCTTGTACCAGAAACACAAAACTGTGTGTTGTAGAAAGTTCTCTCCAGGTGTTACTGCTGGAAAAAGTTTGACGTTTTTATCTCTAAATATTGTTTTGTTTCTTTGTTTGGAAATTCTCACAAAGTTACAAAAGGAATATCGGTGTATAGTTGTCCTTAATGTTGAACCAATAGACTTTGGTTTACACTCTCTTACGTATTTAAATCTCGATCATAAATGAGCTAAAACAGTTTGTGTATTTTCAACCGAACTGCTACGTTAGCGCCATCTCTTGCTTAAAATTATTCTATATATGACTTTTATTATAAAAACATATTTTAGTCTTGAAAACAAATTCTTGTAATTTTAGATCAACGTTAAGCCAAAGTTCAATACTAAATGTTGGCATTTACTATAAACAGTTTTATAAAACTGTTAATTAACTATGACGCTGACATTTCTTTATATGTGGTTTTCGCTAATTTGCATAATAAAAATATTTTGTCAGATATTTGCACACGCACGAAGATAAGTAATACCTTGGTGCACACCTTCATTGTGGGCACAACTTCTCGGTGTTTAGGTTCTTTTCTCTTGTAGTTATGGGGGTCACACACAAACCAAAAGTCTCGGACTTTTATTATTGTGGATCAGTTTGTTGCTACATGTCAACACTTTAAAATATATGTTTTAGAATTCACGGATTAAACATTTGATTAATTAATTAATTAAATTCGATAAATTTACAACATTCATACATATATTCAGTAAAAATAAAATTAACGCAAGGACAGTTAGATAGTAAATGAAAATATGAATGCTAATACAGGGTCTTTTACACCAATAGTTTCGACGACATATATAACAGGACTTGAGAAATCCTGAACATAATTAGAGGCGCTCAGGTCAGATATTCTTACCAAAAAACAGCGAAATTGATGAAATGGTAACGTGAGATAAAGAAATCATAGAGTACTTTTGGTTTTTCTGTCACTCATAATTACGATTAATTAATAACAGTTGTACTTTTTATCGGAAACTTTAACAATAATATATATAAATTTAGAATATCATCACATGTTGCATATTGTTCGAGAGGTTAGCATACACTGGGAAGGTATAAATGATTTATTTTGTTTTTCATACAAACATACAAGAGGATTATCTGCGCCAGTCGTTCCAAATTTAGCAATGTAAGACTACAGGGAAGGGAGCTAGTTATCACCATCCCACCTCTTGAATTACTCTTTTAACAACGAATATTGGGCTTGACCGTCAAATTAATTGCTTGTAAATATCATGTTACGAACAAAACTAAACAATAATAAAATATTGACTCTCGAAATAAATTAACAACATATGCATTTAACAGTACTTTTATGTCATAACATGAGTATTCATGTCAAACGAATTCTCAAATCCTTCCAGTTGTTCTCGAAAATACATTAATAAACGAACATGCTGCTAAAAGGGTATGTATTCAAAATTATCATCTTATCTATAGATAACACGAAATTTAATTATTTTACACAAAAATAACCATTGGGGTGTCCCAAATGGAACTCAACTTTGGAAGCGGTGTAGATTGCTATATATATTCATACAATTATGTTAAAAAGCAAAAATTTGTCCCTCTATGATGATTGTAAGTGAGTGAAGTATTTCATAAAATATTACAAATAATTTTATTGATTTTAATTGTGCTATATATACCATATAAAATATTATTATTGATAATATTTTTATTTTTTATTATAAGCAAGCTAACTTCTATTTTTTAACTTTGTTATATGATAAATATGCGACCTAAAAATATAAAACAATGGACTATCCAAACATAGATATTCATGAAAGTCTAAGGAGGAAAATGTAACAACTTTTGAAACAAATTTAGCTTGAAATGTGCCATGATGCAAATAAGATGAAAAATTTTATTATGTTTCTTTGTCACTTGATTCAAACAGGTTCTCAGATGTTTGAACTAGCACAAAATGTCTAAGATTTTGTAACCATGCACTCAGAGTAGACACATTTTATAGAAGAGATTACAAGCATCTATGTCAACCTCCTTGTACACATTCTACCAACTGTGCACTAATACATGAATCTATAGCAACAACATAAATTTCGCATTAAATTATATATAATGATATACATATGAACTTCAGGAATGTTAAGTCAAGTAAAGTAAGACTTTCTTAATGATTGTTTCACTATACAAAACAACAGTGTTTTGTATCGTTTTAATACTTATTGGTTTGATTTTGTTCACAGTGGACTCTTTTTATCTAACGGAAAAACTTTTTATTTTGTACGAAGTCAGCTTAATGTTTGTTTAAAAGTAATTCTACATGATTTAAATATTGTCTATTATTCATTATAAACTAAATAAAATTGTTCAGTTTATCTTATAAGTGATGCCCGAAATTTTAATACAGAAAGTGCATCATCATTTCTGTCTTTATAGAAGGTTTTAATCACTAAAACATGTCGTTGGACGTGTATGAAAATTTTCAGACGAATAAAAGAAACTAACCCAACTCTACTTTTTCAAATCATTAATCAGATAAACCCTTATAAAGATGGATGTGTCTGAGGAGCACATTAGGTATATTATGATTTATGAGTTTAAAAAAGGCAGTAGTGCAGCAGAAACCACAAAAACATTCAAAGTGTTTATGGTGCGGAGTCTGTCAATGAAAGTAAACGTTGAACGTAGTTTCAGAAGTTTATATCAGGTGACTACAGTTTAAGTTTAATGATGACTTGCTGCTGGTTGCACTTGATAAAGACTGTGCTGTAGCATTTGGAGAACTAGCACAGAAGATTAATTCAACAGTTCACTGTCATCTGCAACAACTTGGAAGCCAACCTTAGAACATGAATGGACATTTGCACTTCTCTGCATTCTTGTGAACGTAACTCACATTTTTTGGACAGGTTAGTGACTGGAGATGAAAAATGGATATATTATAAAAATGTTAAGAGCCGCACACAATGACTCAGTTCAGGTAAACTGGCTAAAGCACAGCCCAAAATTGACCTCCACCCTTGGAAAGTCTTGTTAATATTGCATAACTTCAAGTCATAATGGGTACTGAAAAAATTACTGAAGTTGGGTCACATATTCTTATGGGTCCTTCTACACAGTTTAGCATATCTTCTTCCGTCATTTCCACATAAGTACGTTGATCACTTGACACTGCAAGATATTGGTTGTTATTTTCTACAGTTAGAGCTAATGAATGGCTTAATGCTAATGGTTAGGGTATAATTTTATATAATTTAAACATTCTATCGTTTGCTTTTAAAGGTATCTCTGTGAACATTCTTTACGTATACTTTACTGCGGCTGTTTTTATATTAGTCTATCTATAATACATGTAAATCTCTTTATTATGTGTAATTCCTACACATAATATATATCCATTTTTCATCTCCAGTCACTAACATAAGCTACTTTGTAGCTCTAAGTATGAACTCAACTTTCTGTATGCAGTTACACACAATGCTTGTATTGACTTAGCTAACTCAGTCCCACTATTTTCAACTGAAATTATGAATTCTAGAATTGAAAACTAACATTTCAATACCTGCCTTATGAAACTCAGTCTGTCTTATTCTAGTATGTATCAAACTGTTAGTAATGTTTACTACTGCTCTATCTAGACACGCTTTTAATTTCCTGTTCATGTAATTCAAGTGTCAGGTTTAATGAATTCATTATAGTCATCTGTTCACCTATTAAATGAATCATTTCTCTGGATACCTGTTTCTGATGTTCTACTTTCTTGTTTAATTAACGTAAATCATCTGTGGTTGTGGTTCAGAACAAAACTTTCAGAACATTTCCACCTGCATCTATTAAACCACGTTTCTGTTGAGTCAAATCTGAAATCTAAACGTTATCTTTAATATCCTTTAAATCCTAATAACAAATCTTCTATCTCAACAAGATATCGTCAAACTAAGATCTTATACTTCTGAATTAACCCTTGCTGTAAAATCCTCACTGAACATAAAATACAACAGTTAAAACACCTTACAGGCTCATTTTTATTTTGTTTTATAAAACAATTTTTTGCTATGTGGTCAACCTTACCACACTTAAAACACTACAAGTCCTCGCACTTATTTTGTCCGTTTCGCCAGTTTACTTTTTCATTTGTACTCTTATTTATCATACTTATTACAGACTGCTTGTGTTTGTATATCTGTTGCTCTCTTGTTTCCTTGATTAATCTAATAAGGTTGCTCGTGGGGTATTGGATTCATTAACATCATTCAGAGTTCTATCGCTAAGCGACCTTCGCTCATACTCAGACTTTAGTGTATCTTGGATCATCATCTAATCTAAGTTCTACGTAATCTATTACCTTGCTCTTGTAGCTTTATGTCCAAACACTCGAACAGACTCGCCTTTTTCTTGATTCAAATTTCGTAATTGTGCCATGATTGTGCTTGGAGTTTCTCGTTTACCATATTCCTCTGTTAACATACGTATTAAAAAACTGAAAATCTACAGTTTCACGCAATGCCTCAATGAAACGTTTTGCTTTTCCTGCTGTTCTCAGTCACAAAATGTCTGATTTCTGTGCTTCCGTCCAACCAGATATTCTAACAGCTTCATTTAATGCATCTATAAAACTTTCGACATCCTCGTCGAGCTTACAGTGAAAAAAGATATCGTGCCGTTAAGTGTGTAGTGCCATACAAACCTACTTGAGTGAGCGTATCTGGCACAGCTTCCACATTATCATCATCCCTTCTGGTAGTAGTAGTGTCTAGTGCCTTACGAACCGAGTTGAGTGGGTGGATCTGGCACAGCTTCACATTATCATCAGCTCTTCTGGTAGTAGTAGTGTCTAGTGCCTTACGAACCGACTTGAGTGGGTGGATCTGGCACAGCTTCACATTATCATCAGCTCTTCTGGTAGTAGTAGTGTCTAGTGCCTTACGAACCGACTTGAGTGGGTGGATCTGGCACAGCTTCACATTATCATCAGCTCTTCTGGTAGTAGTAGTCTGTAGTGCCTTACGAACCTACTTGAGTGGGTGTATCTGACACAGCTTCCACATATAATCAGCCCTTCTGGTAGAAGTAGTGTCTATGTCAGCAGTAGCCACAATTACTTATTTAATTTTATTTTCTACTTACCCTACCTAGAGAACCTTAAACTAACTTCTCTACCTCAACTTCTTTCTTTATTTTAACCAACCTGTTGTTAGTTACTCGAACAATATCCTCCAAGACTTCACCAATCACGTAACGGTGAGGAGGCAGGCCAAGTGGTTGGTTTAACTTAGCTGTTGGAACTTCGACTGATAGTACGTGTTGTTACAGGACTTATTTATTTTTAAGTGAGGATGCAGTGGGTGAATAGAGCACACAGATACTAACTCGAGACTAACTGCCTTCCCTCTAGTCTTACACTGCTAAATTAGGCACGGGTAGCGCAGATAACCCACCTTTAGGTTTGCGCGAAATTCAAACCAAATCACGTCGGTAGAACAGCAGAATTAGTTATCATAAAATGGTTAATAAAGATAAATTATTGTTAATCAAAAGCTTTAAAACATTGATGTTGAATATAAGTACAGTTGGAATTTCAAAGGTATTAAAGATATACCGCTGATGTATTTCCAAGGAAGCTGATGGGTGATTAATCTTCCAAAACTGATATTTCTCAAATACAGTTGACGAACTTACCGATAAATTGGACTAGATATTTGTTTTTAGTATTTTAAACGATTTATCTACTAAGTAATTAAGAAAAATAAATTAGTAGCGGAAATACTAAATATTTTAAAATCCTGTATGGATATAGGTTGACGTACCATAGCGAGTAGAAGACAACTAAAATACAATTTATAGATACATAACATTAAGTAGGACGCTGTCCCATGATTTTGTACTTAGTTATCTAATATCCAGTACGTTAGCTGAGTTGGTAAACCACTTGACCATTGTACAGGGTATCCAGGGTTCGATACCAACCTTACCAGTAAGTGATGTAGTGGTGAAGTTTGTAGAGCACCTGCATAACGTACGACAGACAATATGACATAACAATGAAATCACCACACCAAGAAGCTTTATTCCAATAAGAGGACGAGACTTCATTTTAGTAACACACATACTGAAACACATAAAATCTTAAATTCATTTGAAAAATGAAACTTGAATTCTGTGCTTCTTCAGATAGAACAGTGTAAAAATAATACATATAGTGTCTTCTTCACAGAGAATGATCAAGTACGTTTTGATATACGAGGAAGCTACGGAGGGAAAGAAAAGACAACAATACATTACTTCTAATTGTAGTACAGTTGGTCAGCTACAGAAATGATACACGTAAAGCAATGTTTCTAATATTTTATTTTTATATTGTACTGATTTCTGAGTTGAGTGACAATGAAGATATGGTGAATAATGGGATATTTTTAATTTTATATTATTGGACTAATAGAGAAATAGAAACTACTATAAATAAAGAGAGTCAGCACAATCATAATAAACAAATTTTATCATGAACCACAGTAGTGTTTCATAAAATGGATCACAACAAAACCGTATAGAATGTGACGACGAAAAACACCTTAAATAGTAAATATTCAAGTCAGTTAAAACACTTTAAACACTTTGTTCTTCATTACTAAGACTATACATATATAAAGATATGTAAAAAAATAAAAGCAGTACAAAACGACCCATTTAAAAATGTTAAATATAAGGAGAAAGAAGAATTATCAGCCTATAACAGATAAATATATTTATATGTAACATGTAGATACTAAGTGCTTTCTACATTATACACTCGGTCACCTCTAGTGGTACAGCGGTACATCTATGAATTTGTAACGCTAGACACCGAGTTTCGATACCCATGGTCCCCATGTAATTTTGTGTTTAATTCTAAACAAGTGGTGTTTTTAAATAGCCAGCCCCTATATTATATATGAAGAGAAGTAGTAAATAAATCAATACACATAATATCAAATTTATTACACACATGGTAGAATAATTATTTTAAATTACACGAAGAAATATTTATAGTGACATTTTAGTCTTACATGTTTTATTTGAAAGACTGCTGTTGTACTTGTAAAATGTTATACTCACGTAATGGACGTTGTGTCTTGTATACAGTTTTACTTTACTATACATACATAATGTCGTTACACGGCAGCTATTAATGTTCACTATATTCTCAAACGAATCTCCATCTGCAGTTTATGTTTCAAACAAATGCGATCAAATAGTCAATAGTGCAATAAATCATCACGACCCGTATCAACTTGGTATTAGTTATGTTTATTATCATTACAGTGTATAAAGTTTGCTACCTTACCCAGTAATCCTTTGCTCAAAATCCAGTTTACAAAATAAGTAAAAAACTGAGAATTTAAAAATCTGCAAATAGACGCCATAAAAGAATTAGGAAAGAAAGTTAATTTTGAAAACACCAAATATAATTAAAGGTAAAAACGTGGAACCAAAATAAGGGTTTCTAGTTTCAGTAAATAATGTTTACAGTATCTCCAATCCGGTTTCCTTGTTTTGTTTACAATCCATATTTGCATATTTTTAGATTTCCATTTTCATATTTATTTTGTCTTAACAAGTACAGCAAACAATATAGTTTATTTGCCACAAAAGACAGTCGGTTTTTTACTGGAGAGTTTTGTTTGAAGTTCTTGTGAATGTGAAGACATCAGAAAGATTGGCTGTATTGAGATACTCTTCAGAATCAGTTTGTTACTATTGTGTTCCAAACAGTAAATATCACGTTGCTCAGTCTCCTTGATAATGTAAAACTTGTCCAGAGTGACTATCGCTAACCATGTGTTTATCTATTTGTGGATGTTCAGCCATCCCTAATTTTGAAGTTAATACACTACAAATGAGGCAGCTAGTTAACATCATCCTCCGTGAACTCTTGGACTACTCTTTACCATGGAATATAAAGAGAAGGGTATGTCACACTCCTGTTGGAAAAGGGTATTTATATGATTGTTTACATACTACAGCACAGGGTAGATGGGAGTATTGAGACAAGTGGTGAGTGAAACATTTGAACATATATAAGGTAATAATAATTGAGAAAAGTCTTTATGTTAGAGTAGGTAAGTATCTATAAGAAGTACATTAACTATACAGGAAAATCAAACAAGATGGTTCTGTTCATCTCTTCTGTCTTTGGAAATGCTTGTTTACATTTACTTACTTCACTCTAAGATATGTTTATAACCAATTGAAAGCTCAGAATTTCTCCTACATTATTTTTTGGTTTTTGAAAAGTGTCTTCATCAGTAAACCCATTTTTGGTTGTTGTAGACATTCAGAGAAAGGTAAGATGAATAGTGTTTGAAAAAATTTTTAAAAGGATACAAATACAGTTTAAGTTATAAGAACAGTTATTTACAGTGGTACTGATATAGTAACTTATAATATTCTTTATTACAAAATGTTATATAAAATATAACAAAAAATTGTTTACATACTCCACTTGTAAGATTTGGCAAGGTTTAGGAAATTGTGGCAAGTGAGCACACATTTTGAAAGTAGGAAAGATCATTGTTCTCTATATTTCTTTACTGTTCAGTGTTCTAAGAGAAGTAACTAGAAATTTTAAAATATATTTGTAAATAATAATAATACATACATATGTAATGCATTACAACTGAATGTGATTCTATTCTACAAAATACTAGTCCTCTAGAACAAAGGAAAAACAGTTTCACTTATTAAAGACCAGTTTTATAATATTTTATATCAACTGTGGTTGCATATGACTCAATGATTTGTGTATTAAATATTGTTGTAATTGTATTATAATACTTTGGATGTTTAACTTAGTTGGAAATTGGCAGTTATATTAAGTTAAACTGGGTGATGAGGTTTGTCACATTGACTTATCAATGACTTGTGTTAATATAAATATTATTCACTAAAACAGTAGTTAAAAAAAAGAAATTTCAAACACTAAGGTGTAGAAATTACATCTTCACATACTGCTTGTCTACCGAGTGAATATCATGATACTCATTTCAATTTCTGTGACTCTGTAATAGTGGCTAGATTAGAAAATTTCACTAATTACACAATAATTTATTCAGGCTAGTTTGATTGTTTGTGTCTTCATTACTTGTAATACAAGACATACTCAAGTTGATGGGTTCGTATGAGCTGATAATTTGTGTTTAGTATGTACAATGGAAGTTGTTGGTTTAAGTAATTAGGAAGCTTTCATTGTGACTTAACACTGTGATGTGTGTTGTATTCTTGTTCATTTTCATCTTTCATACAAATAGTTTTTTTCCAGCAATCAGAACATAGAAACAAGAGTGACAATGAATAGTAGAGAGATGGCAACATATGTAAACATTTGTAATGAATGTTTTTGGATTACACATACACTGCTGGCCAAAATCTTAAGGCCAATGAACATAAAGAAAAAATATGTATTTTGCATTGTTAGACTCAACCACTTATTTGAGTAGAGCTTCGAAAGATTAAAATACGAAAAGGGAAAAAAACTAAAACCTTTTTAAGCATTTAATGGGGAAAATGTGAACATTATAAAATTAACCTAAATACTAGCTGGTCAAAAGTTTAGGACCATACCAAAAAGAAGTCCTAAATAGGGTAGGAAATGCCCAACAAGAGGTCTTAGTAGTGAGTTGCATGGCCATCATTGCGAATAACTTCAAAAATTCTCTTTGGCATGGTCTATATAAACGTTTGTAGAAGGCTGGCTGGAATTTTATTCCAAGTGGTGAAGATGGCTTTACGAAGATCATGCACTGTTTGGAATTGACATCCATTTCTTTAGACTTCCCTTATCATCTACCTCCATACATTTTCAATGGGGTTCAGCTCGTGCAAACACGCTGGATGGTCCAAAAGAATCACGTTATTAGCCATGGGAAAAGTTCTTTGTCCTGCAGGCATTGTGGATTGCAGCATTGTCCTGCTGAAAGATCCAGTCATTTCCACACAAGCGAGGACCTTCAGTCAATAAGGATGCCTTGTTCAACATGCCAATGTAGCCAGGCTGCTGTTTGATGCCCCTGTTTAACCTGAAGTTCCATTATTCCATGGAAGGAGAAAGCACCCCACATCATGATGGAACCTCTTCCCCTGTGTCATGTGAGAAATGTCTCTGGTGGGATATCCCTATCATGCCAGTAACTTTGGAAGCCATTTGGACCATCCAGGTTAAATTTTTTCTCATCAGAGAACAAAACCTTCGTCCACTTTTCTACGTCCCATGTTTGGTGCTTTTCAGCAAAGTTTAACCAAGCTGTTTCATGATGTGGAAGAAGGCGTGGCTTTTGAAGACGTTTACTGTTTTTAAAGCCTTTCTTTTGTAGATGCTGTCTTATTGTTTTTGAGTTGCATTCTGCGTCTGTAAGGGCCTTAATCTGGTGTGACAATTGGCTGGTTTGTTGCTGGATAACCTGTCGAATATTCCTGCTCAACGCCGGTGAAATTTTCATGGGCTGACCACTTGAACTTTTCATTCCATATCCCTCAGGATCGTTTAAGAAATTTGCAACAGCAGTTTTACTACGCCCAATTTTACCAGCGATAGAACATTGAGAGAGATCTTGCTTTTACAGCCTGACAATTCTGCCACGTTCAAACTCAGTCAACTTTTTAGCCTTTGCCATGTTTTTACCCAATGTAACACAGGAGATGTTAGTGGGAGATGTTGACAACGCTAATGCTTGAACACAAGTGACTAAATTTCGTTACCTGTTTACTGATTAATGCTTCGTTTCAGTATGGTCTTAAAATTGTGACTAGCTAGTATTTAGGTTAATTTCACAGTATTCACACTTTCCCTATTAAATATTTCCTATTTTTCTTTAGCAATAGATCAGTCAATACATGTTAGCTAAACTGCACAGTTGAATTTGGGTTTGATATGTAACTTCAGATCTTCAAGTGAGGGAAGAAATACTTGGCCTTTGTGGATTACGTGATCGAACGTGTGGAAAAAACATCTTTGAAAAATTTCTTGAAATGTCAAAACAATTCAATCTGGATTTAAAAAACTGGTTTCTGTCACAAGAGGCAGTACTCCCGCAATGATTGAGGCGAAATTAGGATTTATTTATCTTCTGAAGCAGCATTTAATTGAAAATAATATGAAGTCTATGCTGCCATCTTTCCATTGCCATTTGCATCAAAATTTATGTGCTTAGATGTCTAAAAGTGATTAATTAAACATTTGATGGACATTGTTGTAAAAACCATGAATTATATTAGAAGTGGAAGCTCTCTCATCCATGGACAGTTTGTTGAGTCTCTGAAGAAAAGCAGTGACTGTAATTTTGATCATCTTACTTATTTTGCAAATGTAAGATGGTTAAGTAGAGGAAACGTTTTTGAATAATTTACTTCCTCATTTCCTCAAACAAAAGAGCAACTTGTTGAAAGAGGTAAGATTGAAAATTTCCCTGAAATTGAAACTTTGTCATGGCAGTGTGATTTGCACTTTCTGTGCGACATGATGGTAAACTGGAATGATTTGAATACGAATCCTCAGGGAAGAGGTAAAATAATAAGTGAGCAATCACAGTCTATTCATGAATTTTATTAAAGCTAAACCTCCTTACAGAACAAGTACAAAAGAATGACTTGACACGTTTGCAAATTTGAATAGTTTTTTAGAAGATAGTAAGGGCTATGATTTCTCTAATGCTAAAGATGGTCTCTGTGTAAACTGGATCAAAATTCTATCTCAAAAATTTAAATCACGTTTCTCCACACACACAAATTTGAAATTGATATTTTAATTGTTGCATGATCAGTTTCAATTTGACTTAGGAAATTTCATTTTTTTTTTTGTCTTTGGATGAGTGCGGATTTCAAGACAACATGCTTAGCCTGCAAAATGTAGAACACATAAAAGGTAAACAAAAATGTTACATCAAAGAGATACGCCTAACTATTCTGATAAATGAGAGGCTTTCAAATTTAAAGATAGCAATTTCAAAATTATTTTCCATGTTTGGATAGGCATGGGTATGTGAGTCAACATTTTATACGCTAGATTTTCTCAAGTCTAGATACAGATGTCGGCTTACTGACAAAAATTTAGAGGCAGAGCTAAGATACTCACTGAGCATAGATATTAAGCCAAATTTCACGAAACTTGTTGATGAAATCCCATCAATTTTCACGGTGAAGGTTAATTGAAATGCAATTATTTTGATTAAACTAATATGTTTCTTTTTTTTTAATCATGTGGCAAACGTTGTTTTCATTAGCTACAGTTGTTGTGGCCACAATGAAAAATAAGTTGCCCATCCCTGCTCTAGAGCACCACACAATCTTACAATTTGTTTTTATCAGGGATAGTAAACTACAAAATACACAAATAGATACTACTAAAACCAATCTAATCATAAAATATTTTGTGGTTCACTCTATCTTGATATTTCGTATAATACAAACATATAATGTATGTATATATATATAAATTACATCAATAAAGATACAATTAAACCTTCAGGTTTAGTCCTAGAGAAAGCTGGGTTCTTGTTACAAGGAGAGTACGTAACATTCTATCTATGATAAACAAAGGAATAATATACGAATCGTATTTATTTTTATTATTGTCTGAACCTAAAAAAAACAAAAGTGGGAATTTTTAAATAGATTTTTGTTTGTGGTGCCACTTGAGAGATATGCTGTGATGTATTTATTGTTTAGGTAGATAGATATAGATATAAATGCCATATTATAATAAGATTAGAAAATATGACGTAATTCTGGATTTACCAAAATATATATCTTCAATATTATATCATGCTACAGTTGTCAATACACAGCCCATTGTATATTGTTGTATTATTAATTAACTTTTTGTTCGTGATTTTAGTAAAGTTTGATAATTATAATTATATAACCCACAAGATCAACTTAATATACTGTAATGGTTCACCTCGTGTCGTATCATCATTACTAACAACAACTTAATATACTGTGATAGTTCACCCGGTATCGTATCATCATTACTAACAACAACTTAATATACTGTGGTTGTTCACCTGGTGTCGTATCATCATTACTAACAACAATTTAATGCACTGTGATGGTTCACCTGGTGTCGTATCATCATTACTAACAACAACTTAATATACTGTGATGGTTCACCCGGTATCGTATCATCATTACTAACAACAACTTCATATACTGTGATGGTTCACCTGGTATCGTATCATCATTACTAACAACAACTTAATACACTGTGATGGTTCACCTGGTGTCGTATCATCATAACTAACAACAACTTAATATACTGTGATGGTTCACCCGGTATCGTATCATCATTACTAACAACAACTTAATATACTGTGATTGTTCACCTGGTGTCGTATCATCATAACTAACAACAACTTAATATACTGTGATGGTTCACCCGGTATCGTATCATCATAACTAACAACAACTTAATATACTGTGATGGATCACCTGGTGTCGTATCATCATTACTAACAACAACTTAATATACTGTGATGGATCACCTGGTGTCGTATCATTATTACTAACAACAACTTAATATACTGTGGTTGTTCACCTGGTGTCGTATCATCATTACTAACAACAACTTAATATACTGTGGTTGTTCACTTGGTGTCGTATCATCATTAATAACAATAACCTAATATACTGTGATGGTTCACCTGGTGTTGTATTATTATTACTAACAACAACTTTATACACTGTGATGGTTCACCTGGTGTCGTATCATCATTTCTAAAATGTTTACGACATTTCTATTTCTAAGTTCTCTCAGCTGTGTCTGGAACCTTTTCTCACGCTGGGTGACACACAATTAAGGGACATTGATGATGTGGTAGAGTTAACAACAATAAACAATTTTTTGATCAAGTAGTAATTTTCGTTAAAATAAGAAATTTAGTTAGGACTAGTTTACACTGATTATTTATGTTATAATTATATAGGTTAACAATGTGGTCACCAGGATGAAACTAGAATTGAATGCTGTTAGTCAGTCACCTCATCCTCAAATTTTGTACATGTTCACACTGAACAATTTGTCTTCGTTCCATTTGTTCCACTTGTTTAGTACATTGTTGTAATCAACACTGTTAACAATCATTCTAAGGTTAGTACAGCACACTTTGAACTTTTCCAATAAAATTTAAGTTCTGTTGATGTTTTGTTCGAAGTGCTTGATCCAACTTTTACTCCACCAAACATTATCTTTATGACACGTGACTGGACGGTTTATTGTTACAATCAATCCAACAGTTCCTTTGTAAAACAGTGGGTGGTGATCACTTGGTACCTTTCTTGTTTTCTTTCACTGCTAAATTACTGACGGCTATAACAGATAGCCCTCGTGTAGCATTCAGCCAAATTCAAACAAACCAATAGTCGCTTTAGATAAATCTGATAAGCTAACGAATTTTTCAAAGTTTGGTTTCGTTCACTAAAATGGAGAAATATAGTATAACTATATTGAAGATGAAGAAATACGTTGATATAACAGAAGGAGACAGATAATAGTTTTCAGTATTTTACAGATTCCATCTTCAGTATTCAAAGCAAAATAAAAAATGCATAATTTCTAACTAAATAAATAAAATATATTTCTGAAATAACAATAATTTAAACAAAACTAAAATACATATAAAGTAAATTACTGACAGTAAAACATGCTGTACATATTTTAAAATATCTATTTTAATGAAGACTACATGATATTTGGTGTTGGTTAAAGCTGTTTGATGTGTATAGTTTCTTTAAGTGCTAATGCCAGTCCGTGTCCTGTTTCTTCACTATTTTGCTTTATAAACGAAAACCATGAGCTACTCAAATTTTCTGATTATTTTCATGAACAATCCAATATTGTATTAACTCGTACTACGAGATGGCGTTCGGTTTTTGAATACAACAGGCTTTACCGTCTTTACTCGTGAAATATAGACAAGCTATGATTTTGTTTTGAATTTCGCACAAAGCTACTCGAGGGCTATTGTGCAAGCCGTCCCTAATTTAGCAGTGTGTGACTAAAGGGAAGGCAGCTAGTCATCACCATCCACCGCCAACTCTTGGGCTACTCTTTTACCAACGAATAATGGGATTGACCGAACCATTATAATGCCCCCACGGCTGAGAAAACGAACATGTCCTGCGCGACAGGCATTGGAACCAGTGACCCTCAGATTACGAGTTGAACGCCTTAACACACTTGGCCATGCCGGGCCGACAAGCCATTAATAAAGATAAATTCGGATGTTTTAGTTAGGATAAATCCCATGCGTAATATGGTGTTAAACTAATATGGAACTATAACATAATTTATGAGTTATAAAAAAACAATTATCTATCACCGCATTGCTGTGTGCTTTTTGTGTTTTTTTTTAATCTATCTTTATAACTAACAGCTTTTTTTTTTTAATCCTACCCCGATTTGGGAGCATCTTTCAGATGTTGGGTGCACAACCCACGTATCAAATTTTAAACTTTAAGTAAAACATAATACTAAATGTATACTAACAGTTTTACTCAGAAATATTTTAGATTCTTTAGTTTTGTAACATTCATTCAGTACATGTTACAAAGAAGAATTAATTCCAATCCAAATTTCATGCTTGTTAACATGTAAACAGACGAGTTTTTCCAGTAGACCAGACTTTCATGTTTGTTAACATGTAAACTGTGACAAGCATTTCCAGTAGACCAGACTTTCATTTTTGTTAACATGTAAACTCTGACGAGTTTCTCCAGTAAACAATCTACCTGTTGTTTGTTTAACTACTAATCCCAAATCCTATGATTGTATTTGTCAACTAATTTTCAGTTCTTCACATACTAATTACTCATGTCTCGTTTTTTGTACAATTTTCTTAGTGGTTTACTAACGACATTCTTTGTATTTTACTTTTGTATGATATTACAGAATGGATCTGCACAACAACCAATGAAGGCCGGCTTTGAAAGTAGCTTCAGACAATATTTGAATGTGATTGGACAGAGAACATTATTTACTACTTGTTATATATATATCATGAACAGTGGTGTCTGTCCATCTCTGTCTCCTGTTTATGGTGGCCTCTCCCCCCGCTGAGTTTGAAAAAGCGGATAAAGTCAAAGTTCAAAATTAACTATTTAAATAATGTAATAACAGGTATGAATAATGTTGACAACAAACAGGATATTCTACACTAACTTGTTATGAATTAATAACACTGTCATTCACATATCAACGTCTGACGTAACGGTATGTTATTGTTGAGTAGTATTTACAAAACACTTTCTATACAAACATAGAAAACCAAAATCTCATTAACACACTTACTTTACTTATATTTTTATTCTAACTTATAATTATTTTTACTTGCATTATCTTGACTTAGAAACTTTGTAATATTTGTGGTATGTTTGGAAAGCTGACCAATTGAGTTCAGTTCAGCTGCTCAGCACACAGTTATCCTGTCTATTTCTGACCATTCACTGTATATCTCCTAACCTTTTGTCTCACAAGAAGACCACAAATAAGAGTTTTCAGTAACCAGAAGTCCCACTAGAGAACTCCAAACAGGGGTTATCAGTGAGCAGAAATTTTACCAGAATAACACTATAACATGAGTTATCAGCAATGAGTAGTCTCACCAGAACATTTTAACATAATTTTTCAGTAACCAAAAGTGCCACCACACCACCACAAACATGAGTTATAAGTATCAAGAAATATCAGCATAAGATTACAAACATGAGTATTTAGTAACAAGAAGTCACACCAGAAAACTCCAAAGATGAAATATTAGTAATCGGAAGTGTCACCAGAACACTACAAACATGAGTTATCAGTAATCAGAGGTCCCACCAGAGAACAAGAAACATGAGTTATCAGTAACCAGAATTTTCACAAGAACTCATAAAACATAAGTTATCAGTAATAAGAAGTCTCATCAGAACACTACAAAAATGAGTTTTCAGCAACGAGAAGTCTCAGCAGCATACTAAAACAGTCATAAAACTTCAGTGAAATTGAAGACCAAGAGTGTTGAAAGAGTTGGTAAAAGTGAAGACCAACAATGTCAAAACAGTCACTGAAACTGAAGAACAACAATGTTGAAACAGAAGTGAAAGTGAAGACCAACAGTGTTAAAACATTCAATTAAAGTGAATACCAATAATGTTGAAAGAGAGATTGCAACTGAAGACCAACAGTGTTGACACAGACAGACAAACATAACACCAATAGTGTTGCAAAACAGTAAAATTGAAGAACAACAGTAAGGAAACAGTCAGTAAAAAGTGAAGATCAACATTGTTGAAATACTCAGTGAAAGTGAAATCCAATAGTGTTGAAAGTGAAGACCGACAGTATGAAAACATTCAGTGAAAGTAAAGACCAAAACTGCTGAAACAGATTGTGAAATTAATGACGTACTCTAATGAGACAGTCATTAAAAGTGAAGACTAGTTGTGTTAAAAGAGAGTTGAAGCGATAACATACACTGTTGAAATAGACAGTCAAATTAAAGATCTCCACTGTTGAAACATTCAGTGAAAGTGAAGACCAACACTATTGAAACACAGTGATATTGAACAACAACACAATTCAAACTGTCAGTGAAACCGAAGACCAATAGTGTTGATAATGTCAGTGAAATTGAAGAATTACACTGTTAAAACATTCAGTAAAAGTGAAAACCAGTAGTTTTAAAATATAAAGTGAAAATGAAGATCAACACAGTTGAAACATACCGAAAATAAGGAATACACTGTTGAAACAGAAAGTGAATTTGAAGACCAACAGTGATGAAACAAAGTGAAAGTAAAGATCAACAGTACTGAAACACTCAGTGAAAGTGTACATCAACAGTGTGAAAACAGTCAGTGGAAGTGTACATCAACAGTGTGAAAAAGTCAGTACATCAACAGTGGACAGTGTACATCAACAGTGTGAAAACAGTCAGTGGAAGTGTACATCAACAGTGTGAAAACAGTCAGTGGAAGTGTACATCAACAGTGTGAAAACAGTCAGTGGAAGTGTACATCAACAGTGTGAAAATAGTCAGTGGAAGTGTACATCAACAGTGTGAAAACAGTCAGTGGAAGTGTACATCAACAGTGTGAAAACAGTCAGTGGAAGTGTACATCAACAGTGTGAAAACAGTCAGTGGAAGCGAACCCGAGTGTTAAAAGAGACATTGAAATTGAAGACCAATAGTGTTGAAGCAGACAGTGAAATTCAAGACCAACAGTGTGTAGACAATCAGTGAAACACGAACAGTGTTAAAGAGTCAATGAAACTGAAGACCAACAGAGTTGAAACAGAAGTGATAGCGAAGATCAACAGTGTACAATAGACAGTAAAACTGAAAACCAGTACTACTAAAATAGACAGTGAAATTTAATACCAACAGTTTTGAAAGAGCCAGTGAAACTGCAGACAAATAGTGTTAAAACAGTGAAGCTGAAGACTAACAGAGTTGAAACAATCAGTAAAAGTGAAGACCAATAGTGTTGAAACAGATAATAAACTTGATGACAAACAGTGTTGAAATAACCAATGAAAGTGAAGACCAACAGTGTGAAAACAGTCAGTGGAAATCAACACCAATAGTGTTGAAATGGAAGTGAAAGTGAAGACCAGTAGTGTTGAATCTCACAGTGAAACTGAAAACCAACAGTGTTGGAAGACACAGTGAAAGTGAAGACCAACAGTGTGATAAGAGTCAGTGAAACTGAACGCCCAGTGTTAAAAGAGAAACAGCCAGTGAAATTGAAGACCAACAGTGTAAAAGAGTCAGTCAAACTGAAGAACAACAGTGTAGAAACAGACAGTAAAACTGAAGACTAGAACTATTAAAACAGACTGTGAAATAGAATACCAACAGTGTTGGTAAACACTGAAACAACCAGTGAAACTTCAGATAAATAGTGTTAACACAGTGAAGTTGAAAACCAACAGTTTTGAAACAGGCAGTGAAGTTGAAGACCAACAGTGTTGAAACAGACAGTGAAGGTGAAGACCAACAGTGTTGAAACAGACAGTGAAGTTGAAGACCAACAGTGTTGAAACAGGGAGTCAAAATTAAGTCTATTAGTGTTAAAAAGTCAGCGAAATTGAATACCAACAGTGTTTAAAGAAACAGTGAAAGGTATGACCAAAACTGTGAAAACAGTGAAACTGAAGACTGATAGTGTTTAAACAGAAGTGAAAGTGAAGACTTTTTCTTTTGAAACATTAATCGAAAGTCATAACTAGATGTGTTAAAATAGGCACTATTGAAACACACAGTTTAGTTAAAGATCAACACTGTTCAAAAACAGACATTGAAACTGAAAACCAGCACTGCTGAAACTGACTGTGAAATTGAAGATCTCCACTGTTGAAACAACCATTGAAAGTAAAGACCAACACTGTTGAAACACAGTGAGATTGAACACCAACACTGTGCAAACCGTCAGTGAAACCGAAGACCAACAGTGTTGATAAAGTTAGTAAAATTGATATGTAGACTATTGAAACAGCCATTGAAAGTGAACACCAACAGTTTTGAAACAGACCGTTAAATTGAAGACCGACACTACTGAAACAACCATTGAAATTGAAGACCAACACTATTGACCTAGACGGTGAAATTTAAGACACGTGGATGTTGGTTACAATTGTACACCATGACATGTATCCACATTTACCTACTTTTCTTTTGTGGGATTTCATTTTGTTATTTATGTGTTTGCGATTATTTTTCAACTCAGATGTGCTATTGGTGGAGAGATGATGCATGGAAGACATATTGAAAACTTTGATTTCAATAGGTGTGGTGCGGAATTATTGTGGCTCAAAGGGTTTGTTTGTTTTGAATTTCGCACAAAGCTATTCGATGGCTATCTGTGCTAGCCATCCCTAATTTAGCAGTGTAAGACTGAAGGGAAGGTAGCTAGTTATCACCTCCTACCGCCAACTCTTGGGCTACTCTTTTACCAACGAATAGTGGGATTGACCATAACATTTTAACGTCCCCACGGCTGAAAGGGCGAGCATGTTTGGCGCGACGGGGATGCGAACCCGCGACCCTCAGATTACGAGTCGCACGCCTTAACACGCGTGGCTATGCAGGGCCACGGCTCAAAGACGGAAGTTAATCCTTGTTAGCGAGATAGAAAGTACTTTTTCGAAATATGTTTGCTCTTGAGGATAATTATAATATTTATAAAATATAAAACAACATATCGTATTTTGATATTACTAACAAATAATCTTGTAGCACCACATTTGTTAATTCTCATTAACTGAAATTCATCATTTAAACCAACTATTTCTTAAACTGTCAATTACCGCTTGTGTTTTACTGGAACACTCCTCAAGAAGCTGCAAAGCAAAATACTGAGTGTCCATCGAGTCAAAGAAAAATGAACATGAAAGCCACTTAGTAGTACAGTAGCATGTCTGTAGAATTGTACCGCAAGAAATCGGGTTTTAATACTCGAAGTGGGCCGAGCCCAGATAGCTTTGTGCTTAAATACAAACAAATTTTCAAGAAATATAATATCAGTAATACAATGTCTTTTATAAACCACCGAAATTAATTAATATTAAGTATTATACAAGAACAGTGAATATACAAAACAAATATAAAAAAAAGCGTTTGTCAACAACGATAAATTATAATATTTGTTTTTGAGTTTCGTGCAACGTTACACATAGGTCATCTGCGCTAGCCGTCCTTAATTTAGCAATTCAAGACCAGAGGGAAAGCAACTAATCATCACCATCCACCGTTTACTCTTGGTCTACTCCTTTACCAACGAATAGTGGGATTGTCCGTCACATTGTAGTTGAAAGGGAAGGAATGTTTGGTGTGACGGGGATTGGAACCCGCGACTTTCATTATATTACGAGATGAGTGCCATAACCATTTGACTATGCTAGGCCTAATTATATGTTTCGACAGCTGTATTGATCGTTCCAAATTACACCATAAATTATGTGAATGATGTTAAATCTTCTAGTTAGAAAAAAAAATCATTTTTTTAACATAAATAATAATTCCTGTATTGTTCTGTGCTGTTGGTTTGTTGTTGCATCATTTTCAGATATAAAAGGCAGTTTGGTATAAGTAGTATTCATTTATTTATTTTGTGCGATATTTTTTTTTCATAATCAGAATTACAAGCAGACGATCGTTGGAAGTTGTTTGTAAGTTACTTATATAAATGTTACGGCCTAGTGAGAGAGATATATATATATATATAAAGGCTACTACGAAGGGAGTGAGCGGGAAGAGAGCAAAAAGTAAAGTTGGTTAACTGAAAGATAGTTTCGTTCAGAGGAAGGTTAGAAAAAGTAAAATTAAACGTCGTAGGAATCAATAGCCTAATGGTTAATATAGTAAAGGGAGATTAACAATTTTATTCCATTTTGAGAGAATAACTTGTATCGTCAAAGTCTTTTCTATGACCACTGAACTTGCCTTTCGCAAAAAAAGTTAGGGATACTGTTATGATAAAAGAAACCATAAAGGTAAAACAAATAATAGTTATACATTGTTATTGTTTAAATTAAAAATAATGAATGATAGTTGAGCTTTTCACCTTGATTCTAAAGTAGTTTCTTGACAACAAAGAGAGAACTCTATAGTGCAGGATTTAAAAGACAACTATGATATACAGTTTAAATTATTTTTGTACATATAACTATACACTATTTTAAAATTAACGAAGTACATACTGTTCATTTATTGCTAAATTTACTACCATTAACAAATTAGATACTTTATCCAGCACACCTATTTATTTCACTGCATTACTGAAAGCTTCTAGACAAAAAAAAATGCTTGAGAAGCATAAATTAACTTAATCACTATAAAAATATAAATTTTAAACAGGTAACCCTGACATTTAATTGATGCGATAACCACCAATAAATAAATCATGTAATCGTGTTTAAATCAAAGTTTTCTTCAATTGGCTAAAGGTTTATTAGTAAAATTCCTACATTAGGCGATTTGAAATAAAATCTCACCTTTAATTCCTCAAGTATTAAAAATCATAATTCAAGACATATCAATGTCTTGATATAGATATGTCGTGAATACCCCATAGATGAACTTAATGTTTCTCGAGTACTCGGAAAGGGTATCCACGATTGAGCATTGATGGT
Source organism: Tachypleus tridentatus (assembly GCF_004210375.1). Lineage (NCBI taxonomy): Eukaryota > Metazoa > Arthropoda > Merostomata > Xiphosura > Limulidae > Tachypleus > Tachypleus tridentatus. Next base: position 1,884,681 of record NC_134837.1, on the reverse strand, counting down.
TGCAGCTCTCAGGATAACTGAAAAAATAAAGCGATTCAAGGATGTCGGATTTGTAATGTGTTCGTAACAAGTTGAAAATTTATTATTTTAATATACATACCAACAATAGACATACACATCTTTACAAACATCCGTAGGACCAACAACTGCAATTACATTGGTGTAAGTATACCGTAAATGAGTAATTGCAAATTATGCAAATTAACACCAAAGGTGTTAATAATTATTTATTGCAAAACAAATTTTAGGATATTACTTCAGAATTATGGATTAAATTCAATAAAGAGAGACAATATAATCTTTGTTGCTTTAATTCCACGTTTTAGCAATCAAATACTTTTACATGAACTAAGCAAGCCAATGGTTTAAAATGAAACTCACCACTTACACAAACTTGTTAAAGTTGGAAATATTATGATAAATAACACCACCACCAATTCCTACAGCAACCATCAACCACAGATTGATCTTAATGAAAAACTTGTCTGATCTTATCAAAAGCGAAAATATTTTCTTAAAACAGGTTACATAATAAAGTTTCTAACACACTGTTTGTATTTTACATCGATTATAGCTAATTATTTTTAGTTTCTAAGGCTTTACCCTTAGTAACGTGGCGTGCCTATAATATCAGATAGATAACAGGCCAGAGAAATTTAGAAGGTAAGTACCGAATAAGAATATTAAATATTTCAGGGCAAATATTGAAAAAAAAACATGTTTTTCGTGTTGTAATGGTACAAGTTTTTCTTGTTATTTTATGTATGTGTTTAATAATTGGATTTAATATCATCATTTAAACTGTTTCTAAAGAAATATGAGCTTTTGTCTGTTTCACAAAAAGTTTTGTATGTGTATAAAATGTACTTAATGTTCCTAATTTATTCTTGTGAATTATTTAGCAGAGGCATTTAAAATAATAAATGTGTAATAAGATCTCTCATTTCATTTACCACTTGTTGAAAAATTATACCAGTTTCAGGGAATTTCACTCCTCAATTTGCCCTTGTCGAGTCTGAATCATGAGTGGTGAAATTCTCTGAAACTGGTATAACTCAAGTGACAAATGGTAAATCAAATATTTGTAGAGACACTGTAGTTAAATGACATTTATAATTGTTTTGAGTCTGAATGTTTTTTTTTTAATATTTAAAAAAAGATTTACAGCTAATAGGAGATAATATTCAACAAATAGTTAATTTAGAGCCAATTTTTATGGTTGATTGGTCACTAATTATAGTTTCTCATTATCTCATTGAAAATGTCACCTGACAGATATAAAAGACTGGTTAGTGTAGGTAGCGTTCGCTTATTAATTTTAAGGGTTAATATTTGAAAAATAAGAAAACTTTGGACATAAGAAAACCAGATTTTCCTTACAATTTACTTTTTTAATTTCAACAGTGAGCAACATTAAAAATTACCATTTTTGTGTATTCTTTAATTGTTTTAATTATTATTATTTCTGTCAGATTTAGAGTTAAGAGTCAAGTATTTGTAAAAGTGCAAGGTATCAGATGAAGGTTCAGTTGAAATACAGATCGAGGAATCCACAGAGGTATCATTACATTGTTCAATAGTTAAAAAGAGTTTATAAATGTGTTTATTATTTATTACATAATGCATGCTTATTAGCACTTCTTCTGTTTTATCATTACAATATAGTTAAATTGATAACTTTTTGTACTTAAAAACATCAACAAATATTCACATTTCTTGTATTTTAAAGTTCTAATGGTGTAAAATCAAATCTTATTAATAGTTTTTAATGTACAACTGTCATGTGAGTTAAGTAGTTCAATAATTCAGGTATTGAATGGTGGAATGAATTTGTCTTATATACACTGTAACCCTTTCGGTGCTGAATAACAACTTTTAATGTTTGGCATGGTGCTGAATATACATGTTTGATACTTCAACTATCAGTACTAAAAAGGCCTGGCATGGCCAAGCGCGTTAAGGCATGCGCTCGTAATCTGAGGGTCGCGGGTTCGCATCCGAGCCTCGATAAACATGCTCGCCCTCCCAGCCGTGGGGGCGTTATAATGTGACGGTCAATCCCACTTTTCATTGGTAAAAGAGTAGCCCAAGAGTTGGCGGTGGGTGGTGATGACTAGCTACCTTCCCTCTAGTCTTACACTACTAAATTAGGGACGGCTAGCACAGATAGCCCTCGAGTAGCTTTGTGCGAATTTCAATAAACAAACAATCAGTACTAAAAGCATGATATCTCGGCTATAACTCAACAAAAGTCCCTGAAATGTTCAGTGATTGTACCCAATACTATATATGTTAAATTCAATACATAAGAATAACAGGAATAAAGGAAGGTCGCCTTCCGCGCTGAGCCTTCAATTCGACTGTAGTCGCCAGTCACGCCGAAAGGATTAGGTTGGCTTGATTTTTTCTAGCATTTTATATACATATATATATAGAACACTAGTGTAATTTTGATATGATCATATTTTGTATATTTATTAATAATATAAAAATTTACTGTACCCCTTGTGTATATAAGATGTTTTTCATCAAGGAAATTGATATTACAGGTTCAATGTACATGATATAATTTTTTATACCAATCACTGAAATTAAATGCTTTTTTTCCAAAATCATTAACTATTCTGTAACATATAAAGAAAATTTTCTTTCAGAATTTTTTTCTTGAGGGGAAGAATTGTAATTGGTGAGTTCTGTAGTGCAGAACATTCATGTGCTAAAGACACACTATGTCTATAAACATTGTCTGGTTTTATATCTAAAGATCTTTTGTACAAGTATGTTTAAAATGGCCCTGTTTTAATGGCCCCTTACTTCTTATTACAAAAGTTATCATTTAGAAATAACACCCTTAAATTTGGAAAGAATTTTTTTTGGGGGTGGGGGTAAGTTTAGGGGAAGTTTCCCCATGTCCTATAATAAGAAAACCTATTCATTTATGCAACTTGTGAGCTTTACATGTGCAGAAATTATAAGCTGTTACTAGGATATTTCAGTAAATATGTTTATATACTCTTTAGAAGCCTATTAATATTTTTTTGTAAATACAGATTCACTTTTGATAGGTGAGAAAAGATCAAGTGTATATGTATATATTAAATTATTTTTGTTATGAACAAGAAAAAAAATATATAGACAAACCAATAATGATTTTGTTTAGATGAAATAAAAACCCATTTAGAATTACAAAATTTTGGAATTGTATTAACTTGAAACCTTTTCTGTTTGGTGATGGATACCGTCGAACAGACTTTGTGTTAGTTTACAAGCCATAATCAGAAAAAGACGGTGGTCCTCATGAAAACATTAGACAACTCTTTGAGGCAAATCTGGAAGATGAAGGGTTGGAACTAGAACATGTTTATCAAGTAAATGTTGTTTTTTCATTATATATCTGTTATTTCATGATGAATTGTTAATAGATGGTTCAGGTGTTTGTTTTACATAAGAAGATAATGTACGAAACATAAAATTGTAATAAATTAAAATTTAATTAACTAACATTTTGTGTTTGGTTACAAGATTTCATTTTATGTAGTTAAAGTGATAAATGCAAGTCTTCGAAATTTTTGCTTATTTGCAAAGTTATTATTTTGCTGTATCTTTCATTATTGTGTTTTTAATGTATCTTTCTTCAGACTTGTTTTTTATTTATATTACAAAAATATTCCATTTCTGTAGCTGTTAACTCTAAATAGTTTATTATATATTTAACAAACTACCTGTACTAAGGAAAAAAAAAGGTATTTATTTCATGAGTTAAGTCATATGAAGTGTTTAAACCTAGTGGTATAATTATTAGCATAACATTTGTTTTTATTAATTACTTAAGATAAAAGCTAGCTTTGAGCATAGATCAACAAATTATGTAACTAACTTGATACACTGGTCTATCTAATGGTATACTGTATCACAAAAATATTTACAATAATTATATGAAGAGTTGGGTAAACCTGTTTTTATTAATAATTTTACTTATAATCCTAGTAATATTTTATTAGGTTTATTAGGCTTAGAAGATCGAGGTTAAGCTTAAATTAATATATTAAGTTGTATATAGTCTGTTTGCTGTTGAAATGAATTTTTACCCCAAAACGGGTTTTAACTTAATAATATTTGACAAAAGTATATTGAGGAAATTGCATATCGCTCATTCTGGCTTTTTTTTCCCCTCGTGATATAGTGATAAGTTTAGTGATACACTAAAATCCATGGTTGGATTCCCTATGGTGAACACAGCAGATAGATCAATGTGGCTTTGCTCTAAAATAAACAAACATTATACTAATAACAAAAAAAGATGAAGAAACCACACTAAAAACATCTTTTACTGTGTGAACCATGATATTCATATTTTATTTAATCAATTGCTTAATGTATCAAAATATAGAACCAGAGCTGACTTTAAATAATAAAGTAATCACATGATGTGATTAGTGCATTTCACTTTTCTCCCCTCGGTTTAGATTCCTGTACATGGTGAGGGACCTCCCAGGGAAGGTTCTGTTCTTTCTGGTTACCTTCTCTGGGATCTAAACATCCATCCCTATATTTGAGGTGTGAGGCGACCCGTGATGGAGAGGAGAGGACCCTGGTGGTTGAGGGGTCCAACCTTAACACACCACTTTGTCCTTGAATTCCTGTAGACGGGCAGCCTTTGGGTGTTCCCCTTGGGTCATTCGGCTGGTCCACTTGGGCTAGAGTCAACCAAGTACCAGTGTTGGAAGTTCTCAACAGGTGTTGTGGACATTGTGTCTGATGCTGGTGTTTGGGTATAGTGCTCACGAAACCCTGGCATTGCTGCAGTGACCTTGCTTAACATTGTAATGCGTTCCCTCATAGGGCTCCATGGTGGATGGGGTCAGTGGGAACCGAAATTTTCTTGTTTTTCCTATGGATCCTACTACTAAAAATAAAAATAAAATAGTGAAAAAACAGTCAATAGGTAAACGACCACGTTTTGAAGACTCTGAGCAGCAATCTTCAACATTTGTAACACACGTACCTCATTTTCTTATATTACATTCTCTTTTAGAAAACCCTTTAGGGCAAATGTCTCACTTTTTTATTGAGAAGGGACTAGAGGGACTTGCTGGCTCTCTAAAGTCAGTAAAGAAGCTTCGATCTGGAGACATATTGGTTTGAACATCCACATCTCAACACAGTAAATTCCTGTTGAATTCAAAAACAATTGGGGATGTACCTATTGAGGTTACCCCTCATGCTACCTTGAATTCATCAGGAGGAATTATTGTTGAGAGGGATTTGAAGAACGTTCCCAAGTCAGAGATTCTCGTTGGTTTCTCCACTCGCAAAGATGGAGTTACACTGCCGACAAATATCCTCGTTTTGACACTTTCATCATAACGTGTACCTGCCACCATCAAGACAGGTTACCTGAATTGCAGGGTACGGCTGTACATTCCAAACTCTCTCCAATGTTTCCAATGTCAGAGGTTCGGCCACTCAAAGACGTCATGTCGTGGTTCCCTGACATGTTTCTCGTTGTGGTGGCAAGGACCACGATGCCTATGAGTGTGACACGGACCCACATAATATCAACTGCAATGGTTCTCACCCTTCTTACTTTTATTCTTGTCCAAAATGGTTGGAGGAAAAAGAGGTGCAGCGTTTGAAAACGACTCACAACATAAGTTATCCCGAGGCTCAGAAATTGCTATCCGCCACTTCATCTCAGAGATATGCTGTTGCACTTCGTTCCACAACTACAGTGGGAGTGCAAACAGATCTCTCTGTGCCTCCAAGAGAATCGTTTTCAAAACAAACAAAAAGCCTTTTGACCTCCATGGTTAAAAAGGTTGATGAATCAACTTATACACCCATCTCTGTTCCTCCCATACATTCCAACAAACCCCAAGATTCACATCCTTTGATTTCACTGGAATCCCCTTCCAACAACAAAGGCCTGCCCAATCGACCCAGGGCAGGATCCATGTAGGTTGATAGGCTTCCTCCAAATAAGGACAGTAAGGAAAAAAGACATGGTCGCAAACAGAAGGGTTCTCCAGCCACTTCGCCTTCCCATCATTAAAAATAGCTACCTTGATACAATGGAACTGTCGAGGTTTACGTTCTAATCTAGATAACATCAAAACACTGATTGCTTTCTTGCTTTCTACCATCCTGTATGTCTTTCCTTACAAGAAACATTTCTGAAACCTGCTGATACAGTCACCTTTCGGCAGTTTTCTCTGTACAAAAATGATATACTATGTGATGGACGAGTACATGGAGGAGTGGCACTGTTGGTTGATCAGCATGTGCCTACCCTGTCTTTGTCACTCAACAAACCCTTGGAGGCTGTAGCCATCCGTGTTTCCTTGGGTCATACTATCACTGTTTGTTCTCTCTACCTGTCCCCTGGAGAAACATATGATGAATCAGACCTTGATGCTCTCGTTGAACAGTTGCTGTTTCTCTCTTTCTAATCCTGGGGGACTTTAATGGACATAATCCTCTCTGGGAAAGTGCTGTAATTGATAGGAGGGTCACTTTTAGAGTGTATGCTCTCTGATTACAATCTTTCTCTTTCACTACTGGTTCTTCAACTTTCATGCACCTATTCATTCCTTTACTGCTATTGATCTCTGAATTTGCTCCCCTTTACTATTCTCCCATTTTTCATGGAGGGTTGACAATAATCCACTAGGAAGTTATCATTTTCCTATACTTTTGAGAGAGACTGGCCATGGTCAATGCTACCCTACCCACGTGCCCCGGTGGAAGCTGGATCAGGCAGACTGGTCCATTTTCACTGCTCTCGCAGAACATGATCCTGCCATTGTGAGTCAGCCATCAATAGACGACTGTGTGGCAGTGGTAACTGACTTTATTACACAAGCAGCTGCTCAGTGTATTTCTGAAACCTTGACATGTTTTCCACGATATCCTCATTCATGGTGGAATCCTGCCTGTCACATGGCACAAAAGGTCCAAAAACGGGCCTGGGATACTTTCCGTAGATATCCCACACTTTCAAACCACATCGCTTTCCAACAGGCCCGTGCACATGCTAGGTTGGTAAGACGTTAAAGCCAGAAGGAATCTTGGATTAAGTTCACAACTAGCATATCTTCTACCAGTTCCAAGGTCATATGGGACAGGATTCGAATGTTCAGAAGGCACTACAATTCTGTACCCCTCCCGATCTTACTTTCTGATGGCCAAGAAGTAGCTGATGTCCGGAGCATCTCCGATACTCTAGGTGAAATCTTTTGCCAGGTATCTAGCACTTCTGCTTATTCCTCCACCTTCTTGGCCATCAAAACTTGGGCAGAGCGTTCACCTCTTTCCTTTTGAACTGACTGTCTCTTTGACTATAATCGTCCCTTTACACTGGTGGAACTGAAAATGGCCCTTCATTGGTCTGGCAGTACATCTGTTGGACCTGATGATGTACACTATGACATGCTGCACTATCTCTTTCCTGCTTGTCTTGATAGAGTAGTGTGTAATTTGTGTAACACTCAAACCACTGTAAAACACATTTTACTTTCTTGCCATCGTTACGACTCTCAACGATGGCACTATTTTAAACATGTTCTGTCCCAAGGTTTGTCCGTAACATTAGACAGTGTTATTGGTGACAGTGACACTTTCTACCTTGATAAAGTTTTTAGTTTTTTAATGGCCATTGATCTTTTTAATGCCATTTAAGTGTTTGGTATTTATTCATTACACCTTTTTAATTTTGTGGTTCCCTTTTAAGAGTCTCAATCTCTCTAGTTCAATTTGAAATTAGAAAATGGCCATAACATTAAATAACTTGACACAAGGACTGGAAAGGCCAACTTCAGGTGACTAACGCTGCTGTTTGAATTACCCGTTAGTCATCCTGGTGAGTTGTTATTACAATTTTGCTGCATGTCTTTTAACACTTTTATTACTTTTCCTTTTGGTACTGGCCATAATGACGCATAACCCGGAACCAGGACTGGAAAGACCAACTTCAGGTGACTGACGGTGGTTCTTGTACTTACCTGTTAGTCTTCCTGGTGGGTTATGATCATTACCATTATGCTAGAGAAAGTCCTTTACAACTTCTCTTACTCTGCCTTCTCTCTTAACATTGTAGACTAGGTGTCAACATTAGTTTTATACTTTTTTCTGTTTTTCAATGCTGTTTTGTTTTACCTTCATTTCCTTTTATGTATTTTACTACATTTAATTGATTCTTACCTTTTTTACTGGATGTTTGGCACAGATAGCCCAGCTGCTTTGTGCCATAAAACACTAAATCAACCAACCAACCAACCTTTCTCCTTTTGAGACCTTTTATGGGCTATTTCCAAATGAGTTAAAAATAAATGAAATGCAACATGTGGTAAATTGGTTAATCCTCATGCTGAGGATATGTCCTGGAGCTTATGTTACATTTTCAGTTATATTTAAAGTGTAACTATCTCACTTTAATATCATTGTATATGAATAAACGTGACATCAAAACATGTTTAATAATTAAAATATTAATGTTACATAAGTTTTAAATTCTTAATTTTATAAGGAAATACTTTAAAAAAATCCTCAAACTCTTATAGTATGAAAATTGTGTAATTTACCCTCTATTTCTTGTCTCTCCTCTTATTTATTTTTTTCTCCTAAAAGTAGATGTGGTAGAAATTATTTGTTGTAACATAGTTATTGCTCAAACAAAGCATATTTTTAAAGCCTTCTATATAATTAGTTTACAGAGTCATAAATAAGAAAATCAGACCCACTTACCACATCTGCCTCTCACATTCTATCTTTCACAAATTACCAGTAGTTTTTTCTGATGCCATAAACTACATTTATTTATATGCAGTAAAAAGTCAAATATTTAATCTAACAAATTATACATTATATTACATCGTTTTTTTCTACAGATAATTGTTTATTTTCCTCTCCAGTTCAAACATTATTTCCATGTGAAACATTTTGATAAGCTTAGCTGAAGTTTTATCTGTAGATGGAAAGCCAGAGAAATTGTGATAGTTGTAGGACATTGTTTGTTTTCCATGTTTTATTATTTTGTGTATGTAAGTGCATTAATTAAACAAATCAAAAAACATTTTAATCTGTTTCTATCACTAATACAAAATACTAGGCTTAAATTTTGTTGAATACAAAAAAATTGAAGATCCAGTGAAGTACTGTAATTTCTTGTTTTTCACATCTATTTTTATTCATTAAAATGAAAGTAAATAAAATGTAAAGAAGTAGATACTTGTTAAATTGAAGAACGTTAAATTAGGTAAGATAAAGAAAAATAACAATAGTACTACAAATGCTTCACAAGGTATGCTTGTGAGTAGTTCATGAGTTACATTATTTGATCATGTAATATATGATACACTTTGTCATGGGATTTTCAACTCTTGTGGTGGGATTATTAGTTAGACACAGTTCAAAGAGCAATAAAACAAAAATATTTCAGTAGAAATTATATTATCACAATATTTAAGCTATTTATGATAAAATCATAGTTTCCTGTTACAGTTTGCAGTCATTATGGAAAGAACATAACGGTAATTTTGATTTGTTTCCTTATTTTTTTTTAAGGTGGTTATGAGGAGTGTGAAACTGAACAAATGCAGAGAGTTTTAGGGTAGAGAAAGTAGAAGATAAAATATGAAGTTTATTGAGAAAAACTTGATATTTATTTAAGAAGTTTTGGAGATTATAGAAATGAAATTTTATAATTTTCAGATGAAGGAAATTATTTTTTATCCTCATGACCACCATGATAAAGAAAAGGAAACAAATCAAAATTACCATTATGTTCTTTCCATAATGTAAGAATCACTTTACACTTGGAGCAGTCAATACTTTGATTTCTTTCTGGTGTTTGTATACAAAAATCTTGTAATGTTTACTGAAAACTTGTGAAATTTCAAAGATACACAAAAACATTAAGTCACAGTATGAAAACTAAAGGTCAGTTTGGGGTCACAAACAAAGTTGATTTGACTGAGCTTGTGGTAAGAATGTTAAAACATGAAAAAGTTATTTACATTACTGAGAAACATATTTTTGGACCATTATCTTAAAATTTTCAAACTTTTTGAATTGTGTGAAATATGTTTTAAATCATATATTTATTTATATATTTACTTGCAATACCATTTGAATTGAAAATAGATAATAAGAAAACCTCAGTAAGGTTACATCTTATTTTTTATGTTTCAATAGTGCTCAGTTGGTGTAAACTTTGAAAATTCATGGGAAGTTTTAACCCGACATGCTGAAATAATAAAGATGAAAATGCCGATGAAGGAGGTAAGATGATTTAGTGACAGCTTGTTATATAACTTACAAGGTGTATTTGTTCATTGTTTTGTAAAGATATGTTAGCTTATTATGACGAAAATGTGATGTAAGTTTTACCAGTATTTAGAATTATGTTAAAAACTTGTACTATATTAATTATAACCAAATATTTATGTAATTATTCTTTATCAGCTTTCTATATTCTGCTTCAAATTGTCATACTATTTCAACTATATGCAAGTTTGAATTAAAAAAGTATTAAATAAATTAATTAATTTACAAAAGTTAAGTATATTTATGATGTGATTAAAAAAGTATCTTCATTAATGGCTTGTTATTGTTTGTACCTCCCAAACAAAACATCTCATCACTGATATTATTAATCAGAGCTGAAGTTATTATACTATTACTAAATTTTGGTTGTAATACATTTATTTCTTTGTATATTCATGGATTTCCCTGTTTGTCTGGTGGAATGTGTTAAGTAAGTTTGTTTCCTTTGCATGACCATAAAACACAGTATGATGTTTTTTCGTAAATGATGTTCAACAGCTGTGTGACACGACATGTTATTAATCCACCACTGGAAGTAATTCTTTAATTTGATCTAGTGATTGCACTGAAAGGCTGCTAAGGGTGTTAAGAAGAGAACAGCTTTCAATTTTCTCATTTTTGGATTTAGCAAAGTAAAATGCAAATAAATTCTGAGCATTTACAGTCATTTCTGAAGATGTAATTTTAAAGTAACATATCAAGGGAGCTGAAATCACTTATGTCTTAAATGTTGCATTTTGTAGAAAAGAAATATTACATATTTGGATAGGTTTTTTTTGTCTATCATCATGACCATCCTAGTTGATAAATCCTTGTGTTGAAAAAATGTTTGTGTTGGCACAGAAATGTTACATACAAAAGATGGATTTAAAATCCTGTTTTTATACACTTTTAATTTGGAATCTATAATAAACTGATTAAAAAAAATTTACAGTTTAATGTGACATGAAAAATTTCTTCATGAAGTTCCACATAGTGGTTATATTCCCAGTCTTTGCTGCTCCTGAGATATGTTAATGTTAAATGTATGTGTAAAGAAGAGGTCAATGGAGCAGTATTAACTTATGAAATTGTAAAAGATATATTATAGCTATTATAGTTTGCTAATTTTTTTCATATATATAACAAGATCAATTACGTTTTATGAAATTTTAATAGGTCTTATTTGTTCAACAATATTTTGCATACAATTGTCTGCTATAAAACTTAACTACTGATTGTATAACAACTATAGCAGTGACAGTCTGAAATAATTTTCAAAATGTTTGGCAAAATTTGTGCATTTTAGTTTGGATTAAAATGATAATTATAACATTCTTTTATTATTTTGAAAACGATCATGTTGTTATAGTATTCCTTTGATATTTTGTATACATCAATACTGAAATATTACACATCAGATAGGACATAAAATGCTCAGATACGTGAATTCTGATGAATCATAAGTTAGAAAAAAGTGTTCTTTCTTGCTCTCCTTTCATTTTAGAGATTAATGTAAATTTTGGAAGCAATATTTAAAGGTCAGTGCCTATAAATGTCTTACTTAGAACAAGAACGTATAAAAATAAATATATTTATATTAATATATTTGAGAAGTGTTTCATATAATTGAAATGTTGTCAGTTCTTTCTTTACTGTTATAACAACACTTTATACAATCTTTATAATGCCGAATCAACTACTACTTGCCACCCAAGTTATGTAAAACACTATAAAGTTGTGGTTTAAGATATGGATGGATTTCAGATTTGAACTCTTAATGTAGCATCTATGCTAAGTTTGTTTGTATATAATTTATTTTTGACAAGTAGAAAGCTTTTATTAATGACAGATGAACCTGTGGATATTGGCTTTTAAAATCTTAGTTTATGGTGATTATTGGTTCTGAATTACTTTAATTCCAGCATTGCTGCATCTTTCACATGTAATTAGACATTGATTTTGTGGTATGACTAAATGCATTTAAACTTTCATGAACTTCATATCCTTGTTTGTTATCTTTAGAGTAGAAGGGTACGTTTTCCTGAGCCAAATTTTTAAGTTTGCTCTGCATTTGTTTGTGATGTGGTTTTGAAGCTAGTTACTGTTTGTGAATGTATTCTTACAAATTCTTTCATGGCTCTTAAATGGTTTTAAATTGTTTTGCTCTTCTAAATATTCTGTATAAACATCTTTCCTCACAGAGGACTGTGATGTATTTCTCGAGTGTATTCAATAAATCCTTTCACAGCTGTATTGCACTGTCAAATTATTTAAACTGTGTTGTTGTTATAAACATACCATATTTATATTCTTCTTCGTAAAGGGCTTTGACAAACATTCTCGAGTCTGTTCTGTTAGTATATTCATGACATTTAGTATTGTCAAAGGACCATAGATTTGCCATAAACCAAATGTATAGAAGTTAATCATTTTACATACAGTGCTGTAACTCAAATCTATCGCATTATACTAGAGCATTAACATGTGGGCCTTTCTTTTAAAGTGTGACTAAACATCTGTATTAGTAATAATAACTCTCATTGTTTTCATTCTCTAAATTATAGCAGAAACCTATTTATATTATTTTTTACAAAGTGGAACCTGATACTTAATATTCACTTGCAAAGTAAATTACGAAGGACATAACTCATTATATTTGCACTTTAGCATTATTTTTTTGTACTGCAATGACTTTCATTCATTCTGAAGCAACTAGTGCTACATACTACTTACATTCTTTAAATATGTTTACAAATGCTGGTGTACTGTGGTGAATAAAGGAAAATTCAGTCATATAAATTACAGTCCCCCCTACTACAAGGTGTTTAGTTTTCTACTTTACCCTTTTCTGGGGTTACTGATGAGGGGAGCTGATTTCTGATAAACTGCTCCAATTTGGTGGAAAGTGATGTATCAAATGATAAGCTTGGCTTAATGTTTTTTTCTTGCTAATACATATGGTATATATGTATGATAATGATAAAAAGAGTCAACATTATTCTAAAGAGCACTGTCACTCCTTGTACCATCCCTAATTGTTATGTAACATAATACATTCTACTAGTGGAAACTTATTCAATGTTACATCATCACTGTTTACAAGGAAGGGATGTGGAAACTTATTCAATGTTACATCATCACTGTTTACAAGGAAGGGATGATAGGAAGATGTCAGCAGTACAATGTGGAGTTGGTGTGATAAAAATTCTATTATTGCGAAACAATATTTTAACAGAAGATTTACATCAAAGTCAAGACCATTATGTAATTAATTTGAATGTCTGATATAGGGCAGCTGTCCACATAGAACAGATGAAAATCAAATCAGTAATAAATATTGCTAATTAAATACACAGTTTTACATTTTTGCTTATAATCTTTGTCGTCAGTTGAGTATTGTTGTTAGATAGTGATATTCTTGTCGTCAGTTGAGTATTGTTGTTAGTTAGTGATATTCTTGTTGTCAGTTGAGTATTGTTGTTAGTTAGTGATATTCTTGTCGTCAGTTGAGTATTGTTGTTTGTTAGTGATATTCTTGTTGTCATTTGAGTATTGTTGTTAGTGATATTCTTGTCGTCAGTTGAGTATTGTTGTTTGTTAGTGATATTCTTGTCTTCAGTTGAATATTGTTGTTAGTTAGTGATATTCTTGTCGTCAGTTCAGTATTGTTGTTTGTTAGTGATATTCTTGTCGTCAGTTGAGTATTGTTGTTTGTTAGTGATATTCTTGTCTTCAGTTGAATATTGTTGTTAGTTAGTGATATTCTTGTCGTCAGTTCAGTATTGTTGTTTGTTAGTGATATTCTTGTCGTCAGTTGAGTATTGTTTTTTGTTAGTGATATTCTTGTCGTGAGTTGAGTATTGTTGTTAGTTAGTGATATTCTTGTTGTCAGTTCAGTATTGTTGTTAGTTAGTGATATTCTTGTCGTCAGTTGAGTATTGTTGTTTGTTAGTGATATTCTTGTTGTCAGTTGAGTATTGTTGTTAGTTAGTGATATTCTTGTCGTCAGTTGAGTATTGTTGTTCGTTAGTGATATTCTTGTCTTCAGTTGAATATTGTTGTTTGTTAGTGATATTCCAGTAGTACCTCATGATAATAATTAGCTTAGGTGATTTAGCATAGGCTTAATTCCATATAATAAGCTAGCAATGTAAATTAATTTTTATAATTAAAATGTAATGATAAAGCTAGTACTAATAAAAATAGATTTATAAAACAAACTTACCAGTACTGGTACCACAAAAATCCATAAAACAATTCTCCACTTTGTGCATTGAAGATTCAATAAATTAGAAAAATAACTAAAATTTATGCAATAACTATTTCTTTATTGCACAACATAGTTTCAAATAAAAATACTCTTATAACAAGAAACTTACTTCACTGTGGCTGCACATGTGTGTTTGGTTATATTTTTATTGATGTAATATGTAAGTACAGGAAGTAATGAATAAAGCCAAACTGTAAGAACTAGCTGGAAAGCTAACATCATTATTATTGTTATGACTAAGAACAAGATGTAACACTAATGGTAAATACATTTACTGTAACAAAATTACTGTTAATTCTGTAATAATGCACCATGCAAAGAACATGCTTTAATTATATATAGTAAGATATGAAAGAGAAGTAAAGCTAATCGTGGCTGAAATATGACACTGATTCATTATTACCTTAAAATTAATTTTAGAGGAATTGTTGATTGTGATGTATTATGATTTATCTCAGATCAGTCTCCAATTTATTATGTTACATACATTATGCATTACAATTTTAAACAGCTGGAAATTTTAATTTAAATGTTAATTAAATGTTGATATGTATTAAACATGTTTGAATTTTATTTCTTACAAGTTATGAAAATTCATTACTTAGTTTTTTACTGATGTGTTTTTCTAAATGCTTCTGTGATGTACACTGTGACAGGTAAATGAACCGTGTGTTTCCTTTTGGAAGAGACGGATACCGTGCACCATATTTTCCTGGTCTATGGTGTTACTACTTGTGAGTATTTATTTATGAATTAATTTGAAGTATATAGGTGTGTACACTAAAGTTATGTGAACATTTAAGATTTCAGATTTAAGGAAGAACCAATTTTGAGAACAGTGAAGTTTAAAAACAGGTTCAATAGGTAATGAAGACTATTTGACACAGTAATGGTATTTGGTATTCAGTGGGAATGAGAAATTTATCTATATACAGGAATATGTATGTATGTGTACTTAATTATTAAAAATTATTAATTTGGGAAGGGATGTATGGATCATCAGAAAAGTTGAATCAAAATATAAAAATTGTATTTTCAAGCTGACAACTCGGGACTCTTAAAAAGTAAACAAGCTATTTTGTCCCCACTAAAATTGATAAGTACTGTAGGCATGGAGTTAATAGAGGGATTTATAATAAGCTTAAGAAAATAATACAGACATTACTTGCAGCTGTATTTATTTACTTTGTTAGAGTCTTGACAATACAGGCTCTGTATTTTGATTCATGTTGGTTCTTTATTTTTCTGACAGTCTAGAATGAGTTTTAATTATATTGTTACTTAAGTTGTTGTTTGTTTTTTTTCATTTATAGAGAATACATTCTAAACTTGACAAATGCATGTGAATTCATTTGAATGCTACACATTTTATAACAGTTTACTGTTGCTTATGCTTTGTGTTCCACTCATCCACCACATATTAAAAATAAATAACAAATGTGCAAGAGAGAATAAACATACTTAGTGGTATACGCTGTAAGAAACAAACTGTAAAGTTGTTCTCAAAGGACCATTGTGAAGACAAAGATTGTTTGATCACAAATTTAATGACTAGCTTCCATCAGCTTGTACTATTATATAACAAAAGATGAACAGTAACAAAGGAATCTCATCAGAATGGAATAATGTTCCTTTTAATATAATACAATAAAGGTAAGTGCAACATAAACATACACAGTCACATGCTTACTTTGATAGGTTTACATAACAATATGTTTGTTCTTCAACAGCCTGCTGTGTACAAGTGTTTGTTAAAATAAGGCAACACAAATAATTCATTCAGTGTCACACTTTGCTAAATTGTCAATTATCAATAACATTTACTACCACTACCTATTTAAAATTACAATAGCTATATGAAAGAGTAATATATACAGTGGTAATAAATACTGAATATGTACTTGTGACTTTTGCTAAGTACAAAAAACAGTAGAAAGAATTACCGATGTGATATTGAATAGTGACATCTGCTATGGTAATCATCCAGTGTCAAACACCTGTTGAAATATTGCCAGGGAAATAAACTTGAGTAATAATGAACAACAGTGGCTTGAATAACAATATCCGACATCAGAATCCTCTAATTTTGTTGTGTCTGTTTCCAATAAAACACTAGAAACTGCACAAGCTGTAGTTCCCAACTAATGCACATACTGGACTTTTTGATAGCTAAAAATGAAGGACTTAGAAAATTTCACAGCATGACATAATTAAGGATGGGGAAGTAAGTTCAAAAGTACTGTCAGTTTCTTGCAGAAATCTTAGTGGAGTCCTGTAACACAATAAATATCATTTGAAATAATTTTATAGTGGAATCAAAATGGTTATTTGTGGCTTGAGTTAAGCTGTCAGCAATAGATCTACAGCTTTGTTTGCTTACATATTTTTTGTAATCCCTATTTGTGGATTTTAAATACCTAGTTTTTAATTTTCTGCTATGTTAACTTTTTTAATGCACAGCAATGAAAAAATCTGTATTTAGAATGAAACACGACCCCCACTAGGCACGTATAAAATTATTCCAATAGAAAAGCAGCTCTTTCAAATAAAACAAGTGTGTTTAAAACATTTCTTTAAATAAAGATTTGTGTCTTTTGAAGTAATTATTTATCAAGGTTTTGTGTGAACTTGTTTAATGTGAGTCCAATATAACATGAGTCCACTCAGAACAACGTTGCATCTGTTATGTACTTACAACCACATAAAGCATCTTTCACTGAAAAATAATTAATTTTTAAGTAAGTCATGGACATTCATAGCATTCCATATAGCATAACTGTCTATGTTGTGGTTGAAAATGCTCGGTCGATGTTGCTGTAGTTTTGTGTAACAATAACATGAATAAAAATAATACGATTAAGTAAGGAAATTTTAACTTTGTCTCAACAATCATGTATTTCGCTTATTATCAATCTTTTGGTGGTCCAGTCTATTTACAAGAAAAGTTTTCAGTGGTGTTTCAAGAATGAGTCTACTTTTAAAGGTTTTTTTCCCAAATGATCAGAGATTACTCAAAGGCTTAAAAGAGACATCCCAGTACCACAGGTGGTACTGTTTTAGAGTAAGGCTGCATTCTTAAATTAAGATGACTTATAACTTCATGGTCATTGATTTTTGGTTCTATGTTTAAAGAAAAATTGTTTTTAAAAGATGCATTTTGTAAACTTGGGAGGATTTTTTTATTATTTTCAGTGAATCCAGTTTCCAATTTTTTGCAGTATGGTATACAAAACAGTTATTTCTCATAATTGTCTCCACGGATAGGTGTACTGTATTTCAAGATGGCTGGTATGGATATTAAAACTCTTATTAAAATAAATTAGAAAACAATGTTTCACCTTCTTAGGAATCTCAGGCCTTCAGGTTAAGAAAAAGTTTTAATACCCATACCAGCCATCTTGAGATACATTTTTACTTGATGTGGGTTCCTCATCATCATGAGAGAGATGTAGTTTTTCTGTTGTTTCATCTTCTTCCAAACCCTTTTCTGTCGACTGCCATACCTACATATCTTGGCAGATTATCTTGAAACTTGGTAGGGTCATACTTTGGTCCAATATGTCCAGTCAGTAATTTCATTTTTTTTATTTAGTCTTTTTTAAGGGGTCAGATGTCAAACAACCCAAAAAATATATTTTGGGCTCTTGTGTAGTTATATTTACAGCAGTCTATTGATCATTTACTCAACCATATTTTGACCAATTTACATAGCATCTAGTACAAAGATATTTTTGTACAGGTCCCAAACATTGACAAACAAAAAATTGTGAAATTGTCCATTTTTAGTAATTATAAAATGGGTTAAGATGCCACAAAAAAGCATAACTTTTCTTCAGGTTACAGTAGCTCTTTCTGTACAGACCTAACGTATGTTTTTATTCTTCAGGTTATAGTAGTTCCTTCTGTACAGACCTAACGCATGTTTTTATTCTTAAGGTTACAGTAGCTCTTTCTGTACAGATCTAACGTATGTTTTTATTCTTCAAGTTACAGTAGCTCTTTCTGTACAGATCTAACGTATGTTTTTATTCTTCAGGTTACAGTAGCTCTTTCTGTATAGATCTAACGTATGTTTTTATTCTTAAGGTTACAGTAGCTCTTTCTGTATAGATAACACTGTTTTTATTCTTAAGGTTACAGTAGCTCTTTCTGTATAGATAACACTTTTTTTATTCTTAAGGTTACAGTAGCTCTTTCTGTATAGATAACACTGTTTTTATTCTTAAGGAAACAGTAGCTCCTTCTGTATAAATAACACTATTTTCATTCTTTAGGTTACAGTAGCTCCTTCTGTATAGATAACACTGTTTTTATTCTTAAGGATACAGTAGCTCCTTCTGTATAGATAACACTGTTTTCATTCTTTAGGTTACAGTAGCTCCTTCTGTATAAATAACACTGTTTTTATTCTTAAGGTTACAGTAGCTCTTTCTGTATAGATAACACTGTTTTTATTCTTTAGGTTACAGTAGCTCTTTCTGTATAGATTTAACACTGTTTTTATTCTTAAGGTTACAGTAGCTCTTTCTGTATAGATAACACTGTTTTTATTCTTAAGGTTACAGTAGCTCCTTCTGTATAGATAACACTGTTTTTATTCTTAAGGATACAGTAGCTCCTTCTGTATAGATAACACTGTTTTTATTCTTAAGGTTACAGTAGTTCTTTCTGTATAGATTTAACACTGTTTTTATTCTTAAGGTTACAATAGCTCTTTCTGTATAGATAACACTGTTTTCATTCTTTAGGTTACAGTAGCTCCTACTGTATAGATAACACTGTTTTTATTCTTAAGGATACAGTAGCTCCTTCTGTATAGATAACACTGTTTTCATTCTTTAGGTTACAGTAGCTCTTTCTGTATAGATTTAACACTGTTTTTATTCTTAAGGTTACAGTAGCTCTTTCTGTATAGATAACACTGTTTTTATTCTTAAGGTTACAGTAGCTCCTTCTGTATAGATAACACTGTTTTCATTCTTCAGGATACAGTAGCTCTTTCTGTATAGATTTAACACTGTTTTTATTCTTAAGGTTACAGTAGCTATTTCTTTACAGACCTAGCACATGTTTTTATTCTTCAGGTTACAGTAGCTATTTCTTTACAGATTTAACAGACTGTTTTTATTCTTTAGGTTACAGTAGCTATTTCTTTACAGATTTAACAGACTGTTTTTATTCTTTAGGTTACAGTAGCTTTCTTTACAGACCTATCACATGTTTTTATTCTTCAGGTTACAGTAGCTTTCTTTACAGACCTAACATATGTTTTTATTCTTCAGGTTACAGTAGCTTTCTTTACAGACCTAACATATGTTTTTATTCTTCAAGTTACAGTAGTTTTCTTTACAGACCTAGCACATGTTTTTATTCTTCAGGATACAGTAGCTCTTTCTGTATAGGTTTAACACTGTTTTTATTCTTCAGGTTACAGTAGCTATTTCTTTACAGACCTAGCACATGTTTTTATTCTTCAGGTTACAGTAGCTATTTCTTTACAGATTTAACAGACTGTTTTTATTCTTCAGGTTACAGTAGCTCTTTCTTCACAGACCTAACGTATGTTTTATTCTTCAGGTTACAGTAGCTCTCTCTTTACAGACCTAACATATGTTTTTATTCTTTAGGTTACAGTAGCTCTCTCTTTACAGACCTAACATATGTTTTATTCTTCAAGTTACAGTAGCTTTCTTTATAGACCTAACAAATGTTTTTATTCTTCAGGTTACAGTAGCTTTCTTTACAGACCTAACATATGTTTTTATTCTTCAGGTTACAGTAGCTTTCTTTACAGACCTAACATATGTTTTTATTCTTCAGGTTACAGTAGCTCTTTCTTCACAGACCTAACCTATGTTTTTATTCTTCAGGTTACAGTAGCTCTTTCTGTATAGATAACACTGTTTTCATTCTTTAGGTTACAGTAGCTCCTACTGTATAGATAACACTGTTTTTATTCTTAAGGATACAGTAGCTCCTTCTGTATAGATAACACTGTTTTCATTCTTTAGGTTACAGTAGCTCTTTCTGTATAGATTTAACACTGTTTTTATTCTTAAGGTTACAGTAGCTCTTTCTGTATAGATAACACTGTTTTTATTCTTAAGGTTACAGTAGCTCCTTCTGTATAGATAACACTGTTTTCATTCTTCAGGATACAGTAGCTCTTTCTGTATAGATTTAACACTGTTTTTATTCTTAAGGTTACAGTAGCTCTTTCTTCACAGACCTAACATATGTTTTTATTCTTCAGTTTACAGTAGCTATTTCTTTACAGATTTAACAGACTGTTTTTATTCTTTAGGTTACAGTAGCTATTTCTTTACAGATTTAACAGACTGTTTTTATTCTTTAGGTTACAGTAGCTTTCTTTACAGACCTATCACATGTTTTTATTCTTCAGGTTACAGTAGCTCTTTCTTCACAGACCTAACATATGTTTTTATTCTTCAGTTTACAGTAGCTTTCTCTACAGACCGAACATATTTTTTTATTCTTCAGGTTACAGTAGCTATTTCTTTACAGGCTTAACAAATTATGTTTTGTTCTTTAGTTTACAATAGCTCTTGTAGCTGTGGTTGGTGTGATTTTTTACAGAATATCCATTCAAACTTTTCTGTACTTCACATTGAGTTGCAATCAGACACTTACCAGCATGATATCTCTCACTACCTCAGTCACAGCTGCTCTGTTGAACCTTGTGTGCATCATGACCTTTAACCTGGAAGGTCACTTAAATAAGAAAAGTTAGGGATATGAAATTCACCTATTTCTAGTTGTGTAAAATGTACTTTTTATGGCTTTATTCAAAATGGTGTGTATCAAATACCTGTTTATAGTGGTATGTGTATATATCAAATACCTGTTTATAGTGGCATGTGTATATATCAAATACCTGTTTATAGTGGTATGTGTATATATCAAATACCTGTTTATAGTTGTATGTGTATATATCAAATACCTGTTTATAGTGGTGTGTGTATATATCAAATACCTGTTTATAGTGGTATGTGTATATATCAAATACCTGTTTATAGTGGTATGTGTATATATCAAATACCTGTTTATAGTGTATACAAGTGTATATGTGTGTATGTGTGTGTATATATATATATAAATACAGTTTTTTTTACGTAGAGGAGTGAACAACGTTTCCACCTTCTTCGATCATTGTCAGGTTCACAAAGAAAGAGAGAGGTAACTGACCGGATGCTGACCACGTTTGAAAGGGGTTGTGTAACTGAGTGAGTGTCGGAATGTTGAGGGCGGGCTTAGATGTTTGAATATATAATTTTCTATTATTTATTTTATTATTATTATTTATTATATTTTTATTATAGTTTGTTTGTTTGTTTTGGAATTTCGCACAAAGCTACTCGAGGGCTATCTGTGCTAGCCGTCCCTAATTTAGCAGTGTAAGACTAGAGGGAAGGCAGCTAGTCATCACCACCCACCGCCAACTCTTGGGCTACTCTTTTACCAACGAAAAGTGGGATTGACCGTCACATTATAACGCCCCCACGGCTGGGAGGGCGAGCATGTTTGGCGCGACTCGGGCGCGAACCCGCGACCCTCAGATTACGAAGCGCACACCTTAACGCGCTAGGCCATGCCGGGTTCCTAGAACAGTGAAGTGGTATTTTAAGATATACGAATAATACATTGGTTTGGGTTTCTTTTACACTGTACCTACTGATATTAATTAACAGGTCACAAGTTTTGTCTAAGCTCAAACGATATTACGTCAGTTTCACCAGTTAGTCCTGTTAACCTAGTCATACTGTTTGTCAGTACTTGTCGAAAATTATGACATAAATTATTAACTTTCACTATGCATAATTATGTCATCTGGATGCATTGAACATCTAGTATGTATGTGTTCATTAAAGATCAGTTACGAGTAGCACCATATGGGTAACATGTTTCAAGTGTAATTTATTTTAAAAAATCTATTTTTACGTTTTTTTTAAGATTTTTGGCGCGTATAGCATAATTGCTTTGCGCCAATAACTGACAACCATCCAACCATGAATCAAAAAATTAGGATTAGAGTTTGTTATTTTGATGATGAATTAGTAGTTTATAAGTCAATGTGTATTAATAAGAAATAAGAATAGTAAATCATTTTGTGTACACTTATATTAAAATACTTCGTTAAGTAACTTGTTTTTAATGTTGCGTGTTTACTCTGACTTAAATTTCGCGCAAAGCTACTCAAGGGCTATCTGCGCTAGCCGTCCCGAATGTAGCAGTGTAAAACTAGAGGGAAAGCAGCTAGTCATCACAACCGATCGCCAACTCTAGGGGTACTCTTACCAACGAATAAGTACGTGTTTAAACGACGAGGTCAGTGAGATTAGGTTTAACTGATTGTTTAAATCAAAATCGGGGAATAACATCTGCCTCAGTGGCTTCTTTTATAATGTCTGAAGGTGGAAATGTGGATATTGGCCACAGCGACATCAAATCTCGATCAGTTAGATCCACAAATCAACACGCAACCCATTAGGATGTTCCTGGTTATATTACAAACTTAAAAAAAAATGAATGATGGATAGGTTAAAACCATTTCAAACGCAGTTTATTTAATCACGGTTTTATGATTTCTTGTTATTTGTACAGAGTTGTATTGTCAAATATGTAAAACAATCTCCAGACTGTAAGTTGCTATAAACGCATGTGTCGATCGATAGCTTAAAATCTCAAGAAAATAATGAACCGTGTACATGACGTTATACTGTGTAATTATTTGTATTCTGAAAAAAATATTTGACAAGGCTGTCTTTATATCTGTAGATATAGTTTAAACTACATTTTGTTACTTCTCACTGTCGAAGTGGTTTAACTCCAACAAATAGGACCTGCGATGATATTGTCTTAATTTTTCACGTTTAACAGTAATTTCTGTAAATGGAATTCAAAATATCAAATTTCCTTTCTCTTGCACATTTTCACAAAATTCTTGTACTTTTACATAAACGAATCATTTGCATTGAAATCTAGTCAAATTTTTTTGTGCTTGAAGATTACACAATCACTGGCTATAAATCTGCTTAAACCTATAGTTGAGTCTTGTCGATCGTTCTAGAACACGAGAAACCCCCCACTATTATATAAATAGTTAAGAGGCCGCATGACGTGTGTTTTCTGGATATGTTTGTGCATGCACTTTATTTTTGCTTTTCAATATTTAGCACTCGCTACTGCCACAAGAGGATATGATGAAAACATATTCTGTTCGTGATAAATTTGTTGTTTTTGATTTAAACTTCAGAAGCTATAATTGTGATAAACGTATATTATAGTATACTGATTGTAGCAAACTAACAATATAAAACTGTCTCTTGGCTCGCCGATTTATAAACTTTCAGGGTGCATTTCTCGAAAGTTCAGTTCGAAACATTATTCGAAGATGCGCTTGTGCTTTCGTAAAACATTGTAGATTCTTACACTCGACAATTTTCTCAACTACAAATTTGGAGAACAGATGGAACTTGCGCAATACGCGTTTAACAATATAAGTTTCATGGATTAAACTAAATTGTAGATATTAATGTATAACCAATGAATCCGTTACACCTCCCTCCTTGGAGAAATAAGTGTTACACAAGTTTTAACTAATTATACACATTTATAACAATACATTAAATACAAATAACTGTATTTTAAATTACCTAACAATTGAAAGTGCTTAAACAAACGTTAAATGTTTTACTTAACACGATCAATAATCATACGAAGGAAGGATTCTTTGAAAGCTAGGATAGGTTTCAAGGGACCAACAGAAATTTTGTGGCTAGATTTTCAAACCACTTGAAATGTAGGACAAACTTTACAAAGTGAGAAACACCTTCCCTAAATTTTGGACAAAAAAATTCATAATTTCGTCACTTATCTTTTTGATACCTGAATGATCTACGGGAGAGTTTATGGCTATCTTTAAATATTTCAAAACAACATACTTTTGGAACAATGATTTTTATAAAGTACAGCCCAGTCCTCTAAAGCTTTTTTGGTCATTTGGTGTTTTCAACTTTTTCATGAGCACGCCATTTTTCTCCTTTTCATTCCTTGGGAGTGAATATTTAAATAGTGACGAGATCTGCTTATCCTTTTTATATCAGTTTTACTGCTCACAAACAAAACAAATGAACCATATTTTTCATATCCAATATTGTCGCTCAACAAAGAACTCCCTCAAGATGGATTCCTGGCGAAGAGATCTCCCAGAGCAGGTTCTATACTTTCAGTTTACCTCCTGCGTCTCAACATCCACCCACGTGTTTACCGTGCCTGATGACTCGTGAAGGAAAGGAAAGGTTTCTAGTGGTTGAAGGGTCCAACCCTAACATGCCACATAGGCCTTAAATTCCTGCAGAAGGGCATCTTGATGGCTCCCCCAGAATCAATTTGCTGGCCCTCTTAGGCTAGGATTAACCAAGTGCCAGTGTTGAACGTTTTCAACAGGAGTTATAGACATTGTCTGCTGGTGATTGCATAGTTTAGTGAGCACTTGTCCCAGTGTTCTTGTTTTGCATTGCAGTACTACTCTCAGAGAACTCCATGGTGGGTAGAGACAATAGCCAGTGAAATTTTAGTAAATTATAGACACCCCCATATAAATAAATAAAACTGAGAAAACAAGATAAACGGCCATGAATAGATGACTGTTCAACAATAACTATCACAGCAGGTTTCTATACCTAGACTACTCATTATCTATTACCTATTATCTGAGAAATCCTTAGAGAAGAAATCTCCCTTTTCTTATTCAAAAGGAATTAGAGCTGCTTGCTGGCTCTGGCTTCCTCAAGTCAATAAGAAAGCTATGCTCTGGAGGTACTTTAGAAAACACTAAGCTCCTCTTGAATTCGAAGAGCATTAGGGATATACCCATTGAGGTTATTCCACATGCTATCTTGAATGTCTCAAGTTATTGTTCAGAGAAACATCAATTCCCAACTGAGAGATCCTCGTTCGTTTCCACTGAAGGCATTTCTGTAGACGGACGGGAATTTAAATACAGATGTTGTTGGTTGTTTTGTTTTTTTAGGTAAACACTGTCTTCCCCGTCAGCGTTGTACGAATATTTATGACAAAGCTGCGTATGGACAATTCCACAGAAACCGCGCATGATAGGGTGGGAAGCATCTTAGTAAACACAGTACATATAAATTAATCCATCTTCTTTCCCATGATAGGGTGGGGAGCTTCTTAGTAAACATAATACATATAAATAAGTCCACCTTCTTTCTCATGATAGGGTGGGGAGCATCTTAGTAAACACAATACATACAAATTAATCCACCTTCTTTCCCATGATAGGGTGAGGAGCTTCTTAGTAAACATAATACATATAAAATAGTCCACCTTCTTTCCCATGATAGGGTGGGGAGCTTCTTAGTAAACATAATACATATAAATTAGTCCACCTTCTTTCCCATGATAAGGTGGGGAGCTTCTTAGTAAACACAATACATATAAATTAGTCCACCTTCTTTCCCATGATAGGGTGGGGAGCTTCTTAGTAAACACAATACATACAAATTAGTCCACCTTTCTCATGACAGGGTGGGGAGCATCTTAGTAAACATAATACATATAAAGTAATCCACCTTCTTTCCCATGATAGGGTGAGAAGCATCTTAGTAAACATAATACATATAAATAAGTCCACCTTCTTTCTCATGATAGGGTGGGGAGCATCTTAGTAAACACAATACATACAAATTAATCCACCTTCTTTGCCATGATAGGGTGAGGAGCTTCTTAGTAAACATAATACATATAAAATAGTCCACCTTCTTTCCCATGATAGGGTGGGGAGCTTTTTAGGAAACATAATACATATAAATTAGTCCACCTTCTTTCCCATGATAAGGTGGGGAGCTTCTTAGTAAACACAATACATATAAATTAGTCCACCTTCTTTCCCATGATAGGGTGGGGAGCTTCTTAGTAAACATAATACATATAAATTAGTCCACCTTTCTCATGACAGGGTGGGGAGCATCTTAGTAAACATAATACATATAAAGTAATCCACCTTCTTTCCCATGATAGAGTGAGGAGCATCTTAGTAAACACAATACATATAAATTAATCCACCCTTTCTCCCATGATAGGGTGAGGAGTATCTTAGTAAACACAATACATATAAATTAGTCCACCTTTTTTCCCATGATAGGGTGAGGAGTATCTTAGTAAACACTATACATATAAATTAATACACCTTCTCTCCCATGATAGGGTGAGGAGTATCTTAGCAAACACAGTACATACAAATTAGTCCACCTTTCTCATGACAGGGTGAGGAGCATCTTAGTAAATACAATACATACAAATTAGTCCTTTTTTTCCCGTGGTAGAGTGGGAAGCATGTTAGCAAACACAGTACATTAGTCCACCTTCCTTCCTAGGATAGGGTGGGAACGCCCTTATCAACACAATGTATA
Organism: Tachypleus tridentatus; assembly: GCF_004210375.1. Lineage (NCBI taxonomy): Eukaryota > Metazoa > Arthropoda > Merostomata > Xiphosura > Limulidae > Tachypleus > Tachypleus tridentatus. The sequence continues at coordinate 1,857,651 of NC_134837.1, read as the reverse complement.
TAAACGAGTCCACCTTCTTTCCTATGATAGGGTAGGGAGCATTCTAGCGAACACTACATCTAAATAGGTCCACCTTTTTCACATGGTACGGTGGGAATCATCCGAGCTAAAACATTACATCAAAAAATGTCCACCCTCTTTCCATACCAGTTTTCCAAAGAACCAGCCTGCAGGAGATGGTTTGAAAGGAGTTTCTCAGCCGACTGGTATGTTCTTTGCCTGTTACAGCTCCTTCTGAAACAAGATATACCTTTTCACATAGTTAGGTTATCTTCTCTGTTCGTTTGCCTTAAAGATTTGCTCTTTAGACAACTGCCATCTTAACTCATGAGATTTCTTATAATTCAGCATATGTCTTCCAACAATCTTAGAAACACCAACTTCCTATTTTCTAGTTCTCTCTATAGTATTTAAAAAATTGTTTTGTAAATTTACAAGTTTTTAATAACAGAGATTTGCTTTGTTTCTCGAATTACATTTTTTCATTTAGTAACTTAGAAGTCCATATTACTATTTCTCTATCCTTTGTGAGAGAAGAATGTTTACACATAAGTGAAATTTCAACAACGACGAGGAGATGAAAGTCACGTGTTCATGACATGACAGCCACTTTTCATATATTGGTGAACACCATCATGTAGTCTGTAAGTTCATTCACATCTATTTGACACTCTTTCATCCCTTCGATTTCAATAAGAAATTCAGCAGGAGGTCAGCTTGTTTGTTTACGTTCATCTACTTCTAAGGCTCTGTGAACTTCCCACTGAGGACAGTATTCGACCATCCTCTCATTATGTGGGCTTAATTTCTCATGTATATTCCATTCCAGGTCTTTTTCCCTCTTTCTCAATCCCGTTTGTATAAATCTAATCCTGATGCATTACTCGTTTTTCCTCATTAACTTACATTTGCATACACACTGATTTCTTTTTTAGACCAACTACATTTCCAGGACCACATGTCTTATCCTCGTAGTCTTACTGAGTTCTTCATTGAGAATTATAGTTATTCTTAATTCTTGATGACATTTTATAATGATTCTTAATTGCATTGTCTAAATTCACACACTGTAGCATAAATGTTTCAATGTGTGACTCATTTATTTCAGATCAACTATCCAGTACACAATTACCCTGTCTTTTCCTGAACTTTCTTTGTTTGCCTCCTTGCACTTTACGTCTTCGTTTCATGTCAGAAGCACTTAATAAAGATGCTGTTTCCTTTGGAATGATTCTTGTTCCATCCTATTTTCTGCTGTGGCTTGTTCTATACAAGTTTTCCTCCTCTCGTCCCACATGTCAAATGACGGATGGATTACAACCATCCTTACACATAGGCCTTCACTCCAGTTCTTTTCTCCCTTACTATCAGTTCATCAACCTGTTCAGTTTCATCCTCTTTAAAATCTGTTCTGTCCTCTTTCGTTGTGAAGAAATTTACCAATCCTCTTACAAGGTTTTACTTGGTGTCCTTAGAAAGACACGGAGGAGGTTTAGTTATTAATCTGTCCAACGGTTTCATTTGGAAAAGTTCTCTTCACTTCATTGGACCATTACTCCATATTCAGGTCTATATCTCAAACGCCTTTCTTCCTATTCCCATTGCAGAGTTCTCTAGATGCTTCCTTTTCTTCATCCATTGGTACTATAAGTTATTGTTTCAAACACTGCATTGTCTCCTATAATTTCAGTCAGGTGGTCAAAGCGTTTGCTCTACATCTCCGTTTACTTGGTCTGTGGTTTCGTTATTACATGCAAGATAGCCTTATATTTTTATACTCATGGAAAGAGTCCTCCAGTCATATCTTTGATGGTGGAAACCCGTTTTGGATGAATTGACAAAATGTTCAAATACTTACTCACTCCTACCCAATACTTTATCCTCTTCACCCAACCATTTTCCCTGTTTCCTACTGTGCTCGAGAAACTCATGTTTTGGCTAGATAATCCATTACCACTGTTTTGGTTCCCTCACTTTGAATCGTACCAAACCCACACCTCTTCAGAAAAGTTCTGAATGTTTGTTTATTTACTGAAACAGTAAATGTTCTGTTTACTGGTTATGATAAATCATTGAACAACAACCTCATCTTAAACACATGTACCAGCATAAGCAATTCCTCCACATCAGTGTGTCCGACCTCTGTTCTGTTCATTGGACATGTTTGTATTCCTTACCACTGCTAGTGAATTGTTTGATTATGATCCATTCTGATAATTTCATGATTTTTACATCAATCATAGAGCAGGTATCAGATCTTTAATTCTGTTTTAAAACACTCAATTATCATGATTCGGCATCTATCCAATGGATTTGCTGTATAGATTCTCATGTATTTGAAGCGATGAACTTGAAAACAGATCACCTATATCATGATCTGCCTATCAAATAGCCGCTTCACTCACAAGTTTTCTGATGCATATGTGTTCATTTGGGTAATTGCGACTTATTTCATCTTCAACAATGAAATTTCATGAGTGGAGCAGTATAGATGGAGGTAGTAAACAATAACATAATAACATCTTTATCCATTAATAAGAATCACGTGAGTTTAGGTTGAAGTTGCCTAAAAACTAGTGTCATGCAGATACTCGAGGCAGATGATCACAGAAGATATATTCTCTGTGTGAAATGGTAAGTATCTTATAGAAACACATTTTCATGTGAGAAAATGCCAACTTTTACCAACACCAGATGTCTTCTGAACTAACCAGTAGGAGATAATAAAATGGGGGTTCCATTCTTCTTCTCTACATTTGACACAATAGTTTTATGATGTGTTAAAATTTTTTCTTCCTGTTTTTACTTTAACTTTTTTCATGCTGTTTATTACTTTGTATTTTGTACAGTTATTAAGTAACTGTACTTTCAAAATTCACTCCATTTAAACACGAATCTCAAATTTCATATTACTTTACATACACTTTTCACCTGTGAATATTTTTCAATACATTTCTCAATCGGTCCGAATTTTCTTTCTTTTCGTTTAGGTCGATGCACTCCGAATCTGTCTACTAGTGAAGGAATTTCTCCTCTGGTGGTGATAGCATTAATGGAAATCCTTGTATCCTTTCACATCTATTACTGAATGTGACAGAATCAATGGAACCTTTATCCATTCCTTAATTCATATAAGATCCTTTGTACAGTGTGTTCTTTCAATACCCAAGTGTTCTGATAGTTATCCAAACAGTGAAATACTCAACTTCTGTATATATTTATCACCCATCTCAGAAAGAACAGTCATAACTTTTTGGTCCCCAGTACCACATCGTTCTGCTTAGATAGTAAATTAATTCTATCAAGATTAGACCAAGTTACCTATATATGTTTCCTTCTCAAGGTTTTTTCCGTCACACAGTCCATATCTGTCCTTTTGATAACACGTTTATGTTCAGCTCAAACTTAATTTCCAGTCCTTATCCTTCTTCAGAAAATACCCCCTCTTAGTACTTCCCCTTAAATATCACTCATTCATCAGACTCGGTGTCAAATTATCATCCCACTATCACCACTCTCCGGTTTCAAACGTGGCTTTTGGATTAACTGTACATATAGATTATTTACCTTTCATTTCCATATATCGTTTTTCTTTTGTGGTATACTAGAGCAGGGGTCACAAAACTACGGCCCTCGAGTTCATTTTGTCCGGCCCGCCAGCAGTTAGCCGCTTGGAAATAAAAAGTAACATTTCATCAAATGTCCGACTGTCATAACAAAATAAATCACACCGATGGTCGCTTTAAGCAGGCAAACACAAGACGTTATGGTAAAAAGAAACAAGGCTGTCACGCGCATTTTTAACCAATAGGAAAATTCTTCTTTCGTCCTTGCTGCCCACTTATTCATATCGAGGCACGTATCTATGAAAGCATTAGGATTTCGAAAACAGGTACAGACTTAACCCTCGTCCTATCGACTCGTCTTGTAAATCTGCGGCCTAGAGTTACCGCTTCAGCAAGCTCATTTCTCTTAGTATTCGGGTTATGCGGTTTTCATTACTCGTTCTTAGGTAAGTGTCGTGGCAAACGTACGTTTCAATATATTTTGTTTGTGCGTTCTTGGACCAGTACAATACTTTTCTCACAGCGTTCTGTGTTTTTCATTTTCAGATCCTGTTTTTCTCACCCATCGTTAAGGCTGCTTTTAAAAGAAGAAGAGTGGACTCTGAGTGTCGTGAAGAATGGGGAGAAAAGTACTTCTTTGTGGAAACCAGAAAGCTACTTGTGTGATATCCACCGAAAGTGTTGCCGTTTTGAAAGAGTACAATCTTATGAAACAAAACATCTATCAACATGTTTGAAATTTTCAGGAAAGTTTCGTTCTGAGAAATTTGAATCCATGAAACGTGTTTTTGAATCTCAAAAGAATCTCTTCACGAGTAAGTTTGCTGAAAATGAATCTGTCACTCGTACAAGTTACAAAATAGTGCATAGGATGGCAGAGCGAGGAAAACCTTTTACTGACGGCAAGTTCATCAAAGAGTGTATGATGGAAGCAGCAAATGAACTGTGTCCTGAAAAAGCCAATTTCTTTGAAAGTATCAGCCTTTAAGCAACTTCAGTTGTACGGAGAGCAGAAGAACTTGAGAGAACATCGTATTACAGATACGCCAAAAAAGCTAAAACTTCCTACGGTATTCTCTGGCACTGGATGAGTCTAATGATTTCTCGAGTACGTCAAAACTTCTCGTGCTCGTTCGTGGAGTTAATTTGGACTTTCAGATCACGGAAGAGTTGGCATCAGTTTGCAGCATGCACGGAAGAACAACTGGAGAAGACATTTTCATGGAAGTGCATAAAACTTTGCAAGACTATAACCTTCAGTGGAATCAGCTTAGAGGTGTAACAGTTGATGGAGGAAAAAAAACATGGCTGGAGTAAAGAAGGATCTGGTGGGTCTGATCAGGAAACAGTTGGATGATTTTCAACTCCCAAGCGCTCTGTTCATACACTGCATCATGCATCAGCAAGCACTCTGTGGAAAAGACTTAGATATTTCTTGTGTATTGAAACCAGTCATTTCTACAGTGAATTTCATTCGGGGTCATACACTTAATCATCGCCAGTTCAAGGCGTTTCTTGAAGAAATTGATTCAAATTTCTGTGACTTGCCTTATCATACGGCGGTGAGGTGGCTCAGCTGCGGTAAAGTCTTGTCTCGTTTTTATAAGCTGAGAAGAGAAATAGATATATTTCTTATCGAGAAATATAGAGCCGATCCACTTCTGTCGGATCCAACCTGGTTGTCAAAATTGTCTTTTTGGTTGACGTCACATCCCACATGAATGAATTAAACTTGAAACTTCAGGGGGAGAATAACCTTGTCTGTGATCTCTATAGAATCATTAAAGGATTTCATAGAAAGCTGTCATTGTTTTGAAGCACATTTGGAAGGAGGAAACCTCTCTCATTTTCAGTGTTTCAATGAGTTTCATGTTGGAATCACAGAAGATGTCAACCTGGAGTTTCAGAAAAATATTATTGGTGATTTAAATAAGCATTTTAGAGAGATTTTCGGATCTTGATAGAATCAAAAGTGACATTCTCCTTTTTCAGAATCCTTTTGATTGTGTCATTAATGACGTGCCAGTGGAACTTCAGCTGGAGGTCATCGATTTGTAAGGAAATGACTTGTTGAAAGCAAAACACAGAGAGGGGCAACTTATTGAATTTTACAGCTGCGTACCTGAAGATAATTTTCCAAAGCTGAAGCAGTTCACATCTGGTATGGCATCAGTGTTCGGAACAACTTATGTCTGTGAACAAGCATTTTCAAAATGAAGTATGTGAAGTCGGTACATCGATCAAGGTTGACTGATAAACATTTGAAAGCAATTCTAATGATTAGATACTGCAATTCAAAACTGAACATTGAAGATATTTTGAAAGTCAAAGGCCAATTTCATAAATCTCACTAACTTTTTTGCAGTTTAGTAAAATTCAGACATGTACTTACCATGTGCGATGTGACAATTGTTTTGTTAATGTCACCTTCTTTGATAACCTTTTGGTAAATAAAATGTTGGTTGTATTTCTGTTTGTTTTTATTATATGTGTGTATTGCATGCTACTCTCACATGGCTAATGTCGCATCCTAAACTTAGTGTTAAGTCTTTCACAGAGAGCTTACGTTCTAGCTTATGAATATTGAACATAATGATCCTTCGGCCCGCGCTTCTCATTCCCCAAGTGATGTGGCCCCTGTGAAAAAAGTTTGGTGACCCCTGTACTAGAGAATGTTATATCTGCCGGGTACAATCTCCTGCTGGTTATTTTGTGGTAAAACTGGTTTTAGGAAAGTACTGGACCAATCAAATAATATTAGTTGGTTAAGAAACCCCTGTCATATCTTCTTCAAAAGGTTGATTCCCAGGTGGTCTGGTATAGAAAGTCTAGATGTACTGTGTTGGCTAGGATATCACACATTACCATGGGAAAGGTGGACCAACCATCATATCTACAATTAAGGATGTCATCCTCTTTTTAACAGCCAGTTTAGTGAAACATACTGTCAAGATGGGCGAAGACTGTATCTGGTTATGAGCGTTCTCTCACATGTGTTTTCCTCTAAGTTGAGATGTCATATTCCATAGAGATGAATTTGGACACTTTCCGAAGGGTGCTCGTCTAGGTAAATTATACACTGTTTCCTCAACCAAGTCAATGTGAGTTTAGGTAAGATGTAATAATTTCTTGCACTGATACCTCAACTCACACTTCTGGTGCTTCTTTCCTTGGAAGCAGCTGCGAAAGTAGAAGTAGTCACGTTCCTGTTGAAACCTTGGGTAGATGGAACTAGTAGTGGCAGAAACTGAACGGTAAAGCCATCTTATGAGAAGTTGTATCCAACGGAAATATATTTACGGTGTATGAGAATATTAAGTTTTCATAAATTCACAATCAACGTCCTATAACTTTTTCTTTAAAAGATATAAACACTACACATGTCAAGCAAAGCTGAAAATCAACATTACCAAAACTGTATTCAAAGTTTATGTGTGTAATATAAATAAATAAATGTGTATAATATATAAATAACTGTAGATAAACGTATTTACTGATCCTTCTGTTTGTAAGTTCAAAAGTAGAATTATTTGATTTTCTTTATGCAAAACACTTATCAGTAACTTATCAGTATGTTTAACCTGTAAAGGCAGATCACAGATATAATGACACATTTAAATGATATAACAGTAATATCGGATTCCATGTAGTCCAAAACATCAATTATGGAAAGGATATTGTTGAAACATTTTACTCAAAAGAGTTTCAAAGAGACTATATTCACATGTTCAGATTATTTATTGATACGAATAATTGAAATCATGTATATGTTTTTGCAGTAAGATTTTATCAAAACTGTAGGTATGCTGTATAAATAAAATTATCAAAATCAACAAATAAAGTCTGAATTCTTTAAACAGTGAACAGACAATTTGATATATTTTCATTACATTGGTTCTTGATCAACATGAGGAATTTCTTTACATTTGTTAATTTAAATACAATCATGTACTGAAAATACAAAGTACTAACTAATTTACATTTTATCATATCTTTGTATAGTTCTACTATTATTAGATAGGATTGTTTAAAAGATTCTAACAAACAAGTTTTTAAATCTTCATAACATGTTTGATCCGACCTGATTTATTCAATACTAAATTATTATTTAACAGATACTGATCAAGAAAACATTTCTACATTTACTAAAATATTAAAATTGTTCATGTATGATGATTTAATACGATCACATTTTATATATTTAGTAGTATGCACAGGGTTCAGAATGTTATATTAAAATCATGTTGAATAACCAAATCAACATCTTGAATATAAGGTTCCAGTGGCACAGTACCAACATTATTTGTAATTTAGTATGTAGTTTGATGTTACTAAGACTTTATCACATTTAAGAAAGTATGTGATGGTCATGAAAAATAATCATGTACATGGATTGTGAAGATGCGTTCAGATGAAGGACTTTTCAAGATGGAAATAGTCCTTAAACTTGAATTTAGAAACAAGGCAACACACATCAACATTTTCAACAACTTTCACTAACACTATATTATTGGTATACATTCATTAACACTATATTAGTCCTGTATGGCCAGATGAGAAGTCGCTTGACTCCTAATGTGAGGGTGACGGGTTCAAATCCCTGTCCCACCAAACATTCTTGCCCTTTCAGCCAAGTGACGGTTAATCCCAGTCTTCATGACTAAAAGACTAGGTGAAGAGTTGGCGGCCTTTCACTGCTAAATTAGGAACGGCTAGCGAAGATAACTGTCGTGTGACTTTGAACAAAGTTCAAGCTACACCAAACCAATTAACACAATATCACTGGTAGACTTTATTCTGTAAGGGATATATTCGACTTTTATTTCGATATAGTTTTGTTGAAGTGGGTGTTTACTATAAGCTACTTTATTAATACCATTTTCACGATATTAACACCAATAACAGCTTCGCTTTAGTCACAGTGACACTTGTAGAGGTAACTGAAAGCGGAGCTAGTTTTACTATCTGACATTTTGTGTGTAAATATGACGAGTTTCTGTAACGTTTATTACATACAGGAAAACTTTGTGTTTATAGTTTTGACTGATGATTTACATAAGGTAAAATGTTAGTAATTTGGAATGTCTATGATGAACTCCTATTCCAACCTTGCAACAATAACCACAGACTTAGCTGCCGATACATTAGTTTTGTTGTCAGAGACACAGTTATGGACATTCCAGACACAGAATACCTAGATATTTTCAGTTACCTGGAGTTCATTGCCTCATATTGAAGGTATGAAAAGTTTAGATGTCTTGAAATAGGCTGGGTGTCAGATTCGTTCGTTTTGGTAATATAGTCGAAAGTAAAGAACTGGTATAAAAATTGTTAAATTGGACCCAGATGTGTTCTATATAATCACCTTTACTTACTTAGCAGTATTTCATGTGTGATGATAGGTGATATCTTTCCTTACCTAAATTAGAGTCAACTTGTTTGTCAGGTTGTTCGATAACGTTTACCACATCTATTAGTGTTGGACCTATATTCTTTGTTTTGAAATTTCTCTCAAAGCTGCAAAGACTATCTGAGCTAGCCGTCCCTAATTGAGTGGTTTAAGAAACGAGGAAGGCAGCTGGTTATCATCACCCTCCGCCAACTCTTGGGCTACTATTTTATCAACGAGTACTGGGATTGACTCATTTTATAACGCAACCTCGACTGAAAAGGCGAGCATGCTTGTTGTGACAGGGATTCGACCCGTTTTCTTCAGATTACAAGTCGAGTACCCTAACCACCTGGCTATGCCGGGACGTTAGACCTGGAATCTAGATCTAATTGTTTATCTACACAACGCTTGTATTGTAACGATACGCTACATGTACATTTTTAATTTACAGACCATATACTAGTAAAGTTTTTAATGTGTGATTCGATCCAAATATTCACATTTCGTGTAAAACAAGCACCACCTACAGGTTGGTAAATATACTTACAGTTTCTGAGATAATATAATGTATTGATGATATATGTGTAATTAATTTGTTAAAATGACTCAACACTTACAAAAGTTCTATCTTCATATTGGTGAACTACTAATCTTGTTTGACAATAAAATAGTAAAAACATTAGGACCAACACTAACTAACCAGTAGTTCACATATGAACAAAAGTTTATATATTAAGGGTGTATTTCACATATACCCCATACATGTAATCATAACTGTGGGCTAGGATGGAGTATTGTTTTAGTTGGGCTTGGTTGGGTTTGTATCAAAAAATGTCTGTTTTTGAAGCTTTTGTGGTTCTAATATTAATATTCGTGATGCTCTCCGATGAAACAGTGGTGCATCTTCAGATGTACATCTCTAAAATCAGTGGTTCGATTCCTCTTGGTAGATGCAGGAGATAGCCCAATATTCATGATAATTTCATTCTCCGAAAGAAAACACTTTAAATACGTTACGAATATGTTTGTAACTACGTCAGTTACAACCACTGTCCTACAGTTGTTTGTATGGGTTGTAGTTCAACTAGAGGGTCAGGACTTGACTGTACGTAGCACGTGCATAACAGGAATATGATGGTGTTACTGACGTGCAGCAGCCACATTATTTTACATGGAGACACCAACAAAGATAACCAAAGGTCAACCCTGTATTTTTTCAACCAACAGCATCACAACCAACCAATATTATTACACGATTTAATTCTAAGTATTTAACTGAAAATGGAGTTTCTGTTTTTTAATTATTTTGTTATTAGGTCCAATATAGCGGAATAAACAAAGCCGACAAGGTGCATAAAGTCACATGCATAACCTTTACAACAGTCTCGTACACGTTACTCTAACACCTACACATAGACTCAAGCCAGTCACAGTGACATCTATAACAGTCTCAGTAATGTTGACATTTATAACGGTCTCACACTAGCCATTGTCACCCATAACAATAGTCAAATCAGACACACTGACGAATATAATCGTTTCTCAACTGTCATTCTGACACCCAAATCGTCTCACACCAGTTATACTGACATAAATAATCAATCCTAGTTCCACTAATTCACATCGTAGTCTCACAGCAGTCACAATGCCTCTAATTTAAACAATAAAACGTAGATTTATTTATTAAAAATCTCCCATTTTTCACCATATCTTCATTGCTACTCAAATCAGAAATTAGTGCAATATAAAAATACAATATTAGAAACATTGCTTTACGTGTATCATTTCTGTAGCTGACCAACTGTAGTACAATTAGAAGTAATGTATTGTTGTATTTTCTTTCCCTCCGTAGCTTCCTAGTTTATCAACACAGTTATTCAATAATTCTCTGTGAAGAAGACACTATATGTATTATTTTTACACTGGTCTGTCTGAAGAAGTACAGAATTTTATTAAAGTTTCATTTTTCAAATGGATTTAAGATTTTATATGTTTTAGTTTGTGTGTTACTAAAATAAAGTCTTGTCCTCTAATTGGAATAAAGCTTCTTGGTGTGGTAATTTTATTTTTATTTGATATTATCTGTCGTACGTTATGCAAGAGCTCTACAAACTTCACCACTTACTGGTAAGGTTGGTATCGAACCCTGGATACCTTGTACAATAATAAAGTGGTTTACCTACTGAGCTAACGTACTGGATATTCGATAACTAAGTACAAAGTCATTGGACAGCTTCCTACTCTATGTTATGTATCTATAAATCGTATTTTAGTTGTCTTCTACTCACTATGGTACTTCAACCAATATCCATACAGGTTTTTTAAAATATTTAGTATTTCCGCTACTAATTTATCTTTCTTAATTGCTCAGTACGTAAATCGTTTAAAATACTAAACACAAATATCTGGTCCAATCTATCGGTTAGTTCGTCAACTGTATTTGAGAAATATCAGTTTTGTAAGATTATTCCCCCATCAGCTACCTTATAAATACATCAGCGGTACATCTTTAATACCTTTGAAATTCCAACTGTACTTATATTCAACATCAATGGTTTCAAGCTCTTGATTAACAATAATTTCTCTTTATTAACCATTTTATGATAACTAATTCTGCTGTTCTATCGACGTGGTTTTGTTTGAATTTCACGCAAAGCTAAAGGTGGGCTATCTGCGCTACCCGTCCCTAATTTAGCAGTGTAAGACTAGAGGGAAGGCAGTTAGTCTCGAGTTAGTATCTGTGTGCTCCATTCACCTACTGCATCCTCACTTAAAATAAATAAGTCGTGTAACAACACGTACTGTCAGTCGAAGTTCCAACAGCTAAGCTAAACCAACCACTCGGCCTACCTCCTCACCGTTACGTGATTGGTGAAGTTTTGGAGGATATTTTTGGAGTAAATGACAACAGGTTGATTAAAGTAAAGAAAGAAGTTGAGGTAGAGAAGTTAGTTTAAGGTTATATAAGTAGTGTAAGTAGAAAATAATATTAAATAAGTAACTGTGGCTATTGCTGGCATAGACACCACTACTACCAGAAGGGCTGATGATAATGTGGAAGCTGTACCAGATCCACCGACTCAAGTAGATTCGTGTGGCACTAGACACTACTACTACCAGAAGGGATGATGATAATGTGGAAGCTGTGTCAGATCCACCCACTCAAGTAGGTTCGTGAGGCACTAGACACTACTACTACCAGAAGGGCTGATGATAATGTGGAAGCTGTGCCAGATCCACCCACTCAAGTAGGTTCGTGAGGCACTAGACACTACAACTACCAGAAGGGCTGATGATAATGTGGAAGCTGTGCCAGATCCATTCACTCAAGTAGGTTCGTGAGGCACTAGACACTACTACTACTACCAGAAGGACTGATAATAATGTGGTGCCAGATCCACCCACTCAAGTAGGTCGCGGGTTCGCATCCCCTTCGCGCCAAACATGCTCGCCCTTTCAGCCGATGACTAGATGCCTTCCGTCTAGTCTTACTCCTGCTAAATTAGGGACGACTAGCACAGATAGCTCTCAAAACAAACAAACAATATATGTATTATAGATAGGCTGATGTAAAAACAGCCGCAGTAAAGTATACACAAAGAATGTTTATAGAGATACCTTTGAAAGCAAACGATAGAATGTTTAAATTATATAAAATCTTACCCTAATCATTAGCTTTAAGCCATTCATAGCTCTAACTGTAGAAAATAACAACCAATATATTTCAGTGTCAAGTGATCAACGTACTTATGTGGAAATGACAGAAGAAGAAATGCTAAACTGTGTAGAAGGACCCATTAGAGTATGTGACCCTAGTTCAGTAATTTATTCAGCACCCATTATGACTTGAAGTTATGCAATATTAACAAGACTTTCCTATGGTGGAGGTCCATTTTGGGCTGTGCTTTAGCCAGTTTACCTGAACTGAGTCATTGTGTGCGGCTCTTAACATTTTTATAATATATCCATTTTTCATCTCCAGTCACTAACCTGTCCAAAAAAGGTGAGTTACGTTCACACGAGTGCAGAGAAGTGCAAATATCCATTCTTGCTCTAAGGTTGGCTTCTCTCAGATCATTGGGGACCCATTTTTCAAGTTTTGATACATTTCCAAGTTGTTGCAGATGACAGTGAACTGTTGAATTAATCTTCTGTGCTAGTTCTTCAAATGTTACAGCACAGTCTTCATCAAGTGCAGCCAGCAGCAAGTCATCATTAAACTTAAGCTGTAGTCACCTGATCTAAGCTTCTTAAACTACGTTCAACGTTTACTTTCATTGAGAGACTCCGCACCATAAACACTTTGAATGTTTTTGTGGTTTCTGCTGCACTATTGCTTTTTTTTAACTCATAAATCATAATATACCTAATGTGCTCCTCAGACACATCCATCTTTATAAGGGTTTATCTGATAAATGATCTGAAAAAGTAGAGTTGTGATAGTTTCTTTTATTTGTCTCAACATTTTTATACACGTCCTACGACATATTTTAGTCATTAAAACCTTCTACAAAGACAGAAATGATGATGCACTTTCTGTATTGAAATTTCGGACATCACTTATGAGATGACCTGATAAATTATGAATAATTTTATTTAGTTCATAATGAATAACAGACAATATGTAAATCATGTAGGATTACTTCAAAACAAACATTAAGCTGACTTCGTACAAGATAAAAAAGAGTCCACTGTGAACAAAATCAAACAAATAAGTATTAAAACGATACAAAACACTGTTGTTCTGTATAGTGAAACAATCATTAAGAAACTCTTACTTTACCTGACTTAACATATATAAATATATGGACACATAACTTGTTAGTTGATTTGTTATCTCGGGATACTGATATATATATGGATTTGGTATTTAGTTGAAATTTCAAAGTATAAACATCTGCGATGTAGTGTGTGGTTCAGTTCTTTCTTTATTCAATAAAATTTATTACTGAAGTTGATATGTATATCATTATATATAATTTCATACGAAATTTATGTTGTAGCTATAGGTTTATGTATTAGTGCACAGTTGGTACAATGTATACAAGGAGGTTGACATAGACACTTGTAATCTCTTCTCTAAAATGTGTCTACTCTGAGTGCATGTTTACAAAATCTTTGACATTTTGTGTTGGTTCGAACATCTGAGAACCAGTTTGAATCAAGTGACAAAGAAACTTAATAAAATTTTTCATCTTATTTGCATCATGGCACATTTCAGGCTATATTTGTTTCAAAAGTTGTTACATTTTCCTCCTTAGACCTTCATGAATATCTATGTTTGGATAGTCCATTGTTTTATATTTTTATGTCGCATATTTATCATATAACAAAGTTAAAAAATAGAAGTTAGCTTGCTTATAATAAAAAATAAAAATTGTATCAATAATAATATTTTATATGGTATATATAGCACAAGTAAAATCAATAAAATTATTTGTAATATTTTATAAAATACTTCACTCACTTATAATCATCATAGAGGGACAAATTTTGACTTTTTAACATAATTGTATGAATATAAATAGCAATCTACACCGCTTCCAAAGTTGAGTTCCATTTGGGACACCCCAATGGTTATTTTTGTGTAAAATAATTAAATTTCGTGTTATCTATAGATAAGATGATAATTTTGAATACATACCCTTTTAGCAGCATGTTCGTTTATTAATGTATTTTCGAGAACAACTGGAAGGATTTGAGAATTCGTTTGACATGAATACTCATGTTATGACATAAAAGTACTGTTAAGTGCATATGTTGTTAATTTATTTCGAGAGTCAATATTTTATTATTGTTTAGTTTTGTTCGTAACATGATATTTACAAGTAATTAATTTGACGGTCAAGCCCAATATTCGTTGTTAAAAGAGTAATTCAAGAGGTGGGATGGTGATAACTTGCTCTCTTCCCTGTAGTCTTACATTGCTAAATTTGGGACGGCTAGCACATATAATCCTCTTGTATGTTTGTATGAAAAACAAAGTAAATCATTTATACCTTCCCAGTGTACGGTAACTTCTGGAAGAATATGCAACATGTGATGATATTCTAAATTTATATATATTATGCAATAGTTTCTTCATGAACAATTGTTAAAGTTTCCGTTAAAAGTACAATTGTTATTAATTAATCATAATTATGAGTGACAGAAAAACTAAAAGTACTCTATGTTTTCTTTATCTCACGTTACCATTTCATCAATCTCGCTGTTTTGGGCCAAGAATATCTGACCTAAGCGCCTCTAATTATGTTCAGGGATTATCAAGTCCTGTTGGATATGTCTTCGAAACGCTTAGCCTAAAAGACCCTGTATTAACATTCATATTTTCATTTACTATCTTACTATCCTTGCATTAATTTTGTTTTATGTAATATATGTATGAATGTTGTATATTTATCGATTTTAATGAATCAATTAATCAAATGTTTAATCCGTGAGTTGTAAAACATATTTTAAAGTGTTGTCATGTAGCAACAAACTGACCCACAATAATAAAGTCCGAGGCTTTAGGTTTGTGTGTGACCCCACATATCTGCAAGAGAAAAGAACCTAGAAACTTAAAACTTTGTACACATACAACATGAAGGTATTATTACTTATTCACGTGTGTGCACATCTTTTTAATGAGAAATATAGTGAGAAACTACAAAGTAAAGAAGAGTAACCACCATAACACCAAGAAAAAGAACCTAAACACCGAGATGTTGCACCCACACTGAAGGTGTGCACCAAGGTATTACTTATCCACGTGTGTACACATCTTTTCAATGAAATATAGTGAGAAACTACAAAGTAAAGAAGAGTAACCACCATAACACCAAGAGAAAAGAACCTAGACACCGAGATGTTGCACCCAGACTGAAGGTGTGCACCTAGGTATTACTTATCCACGTGTATACACCTCTTTTAATGAGAAATATAGTGAGAAACTACAAAGTAAAGAAGAGTAACCACCATAACACCAAGAAAAAGAACCTAAACACCGAGATGTTGCACCCACACTGAAGGTGTGCACCTAGATATTACTTATCTTCGTGCGTGTGCAAATGTGTGAGAAAATATTTTTATTATGCAAATTAGCGAGAAACCACATATAAAAGAAATGTCAGCGTCGCAGTTAATCAACAGTATTATAAAACTGTTTATAGTAAATGGCATCATTTAGTGTTGAACTTCGGCTTAACGTTGATCTAAAATTACAAGAATTGTTTTCAAGACTAAAATATGTTTTTATAATAAAATGTCATATATAGAATCATTTTAAGCAAGAGATGGCGCTAATGTAGCAATTCGGATTAAAATACACAAACAGTATTTTAGCTCATCTATGATTGAGATTTAAATAAGTAAGAGATTGTGTAAATTTAAAAATGTGATGTATATTTGACAAAATATTCATGAACCGTGATGACGAGAAAACCCACTTATAGAGAAAATTATATATTTAAAAACGGCTGGAATGGGTAGAGAAGGTACTAATAGAGGAGCGAACAACGTTTCGACCTTCTTTGTGAACCTGACGATGACCGTAAGTTAACATAGTTAACTCGAAATCACATACTGGGTTATTACCGGATTTGATCTGTAAAACGTGCTTTTATGTTTAGCTTTAGCATAAAAAAATGTTTTATTTGTGTTTTGGTTTATGAGAAAATAGTGGGATTGACCGTAACACTATAACGCCCCCACGGCTGAAAGGGCGAGCATGTTTGGCGCGACCGGGATGCGAACACGTTTGGCCATGCCGGGGCGCAGCGAGAAAATTTCCTTATTTGTTGTAAATGAAATGCTATGAAGATAACAAGCAGATACGACCTCTATTGCTATTTAGAAGTGAAATCGTAATATATCTGACTCTAATACTTTGAATAATTAAAACATTTAAAATATCCTAAGTTAAAACCGTAAATAAAATGCTAACAACGTTACAAAATTATTTAGGTTTTATTAAATAGCAAGGAAATTATGCGGAAAAATGATTAAAAAATATACCTATTCCATCAACTAAAAATTCCGTATTAGCTTTGCTTAATTTATGAAATACTAAATATATATATATTCTGGAATATTTTTCTGTTATATAAAATATAAGTTTTCCAAAATCAAAAGGGTGTCGGGAAATTCTTCGATGTATATATATATTTCCTCAAGTTTTATTTTACTATTGTTTTTGCAAATATTATCAAAAACACACACATTACCCTGCTAAGTATTTGAGATCTAAATCTCTATTCATACCTTTTTTCTAAGTATTTATTCCTCAGATCTCCATTTTGCATTATTTTTCCCTCTGCTTGATATCCAGGACCCTATTCTTCACGTCTTGCTAACTATTTGACAAACGAATCTCTCATCTTCTTTTTCTATATATCTAATATCTACATCTCTATTCTACGTTGTGTAACCCACCACTTTACGCCCACATATCTATGCTTGTTAGTCTTCTTATTTGAATTTCAAAGATATATTCGACATAATTTTATAAAACTCTGGCATCCATATACTTATTTTTTACGTACCTTTTAACTGTTACACATCCATATCTTTATTCTTCACTCCCTTGCCATATATATGATATACAAATCGTCATTCATTATTTTTATTAGGTATTTATAATTCAAAGTTCCATTTTGCATTATCTTACCTACCGCTTGATATCCAGGTCCCAACTCTTCATCGTCTTGCTAACTATTTGACAAACGAATCTCTCTTCTTCACCTTCTATATATCAAATATCGAAATCTCTCTTCTACGTGGTATAACCCACCACTTCCCGCCCACATCTCTATTCTTATTATTCTTGCTACATGAATTTCACAGATATATTCGACATAATTTTATAAAATCTGGCATCCATATACTTATTTTTCACGTACCTTTAAATGCTTCACATCCATATCTTTATTTTTCACATATCTTTTACTGTGTGACATCCACATCTCTATTCTACATAGCCTTGCTATGTATTTGAGATCTAAATCTCTATTCATACCTTTTTTATGTATTTATTCTTGAAATCTCTCCAAAATAGTGTCATCCAAAACATTATTCTTCATCGTCTTCTAACTATTTCACAAACAAATATCTCTTCTTCTGCTTCTATATATCTAATATCCAAATCACTATTTCACGTTGTATAACCCACCACTTTCCGCCCACATCTCTATTCTTGTTGGTCTTCTTATTTGAATTTCACAGATATATTCGACATAATTTTATAAATATCTGCCATCCATACCTTTATATTTCACATACCTTTTAACTGTGTGACATTTACATCTCCATTCTTCATAGCTTTCCTAAGTATTTGAGATCAAATCTCTGTTCATACCTTTTTCTAAAATTTATTCCTGAAATCTCCATTTTGCATTATCTTATCCACTGCTTGACATCCAGGACCCTATTCTTCATCGTCTTGCTAACTATTTAACAAACAAATCTCTCTTCTTCACCTTCTATATATATCTAATATCGAAATCTCTGTTCTACGTTGTATAACCCACCACTTCCCTCCCACATCTCTATTCTTGTTAGTCTTTTTATTTGAATTTCACAGATATATTCGACATAATTTTATAAAATCTGCCATCCATACCTTTATATTTCACATACCTTTTAATTGTGTGACATCCACATCTCCATTCTTCATAGCCTTGCTAAGCATTTGAGATCTAAATCTCTGTTCATACCTTTTTCTAAGTATTTATTCTTCAAATCTCAATTTTGCATTATCGTACACACTGCTTGACATCCAGGACCCTATTCTTCACGTCTTGCTAACTATTTGACAAACGAATCTCTCTTCTTGACCTTCTATATATCTAATATCGAAATCTCTATTCTACGTTGTGTAACCCACCACTTTCCGCCCACATCTCTATTCTTGTTAGTCTTCTTATTTGAATTTCAAAGATATATTCGACATAATTTTATAAAATCTGGCATCCATATACTTATTTTTTACGTACCTTTTAACTGTTACACTTCCATATCTTTATTCTTCACTCCCTTGCCATGTATATGTGATCCAAATTGTCATTCACTCTTTTTACTAAGTATTTATAACTCAAATTTCGATTTTGAATTATCTTACCCACCACTTGTTATCCAGGTCCTATTCTTCATCATTTTGTTAACTACTTGACAAACAAATCTAATATCTCTTCTATTTCTCGTTGGTATAACCCACCACTTTCCGCTTACATCTCTATTCTTATTATTCTTGCTACATGAATTTCACAGATATATTCGACATAATTTTATAAAATCTGGCATCCATATACTTATTTTTCACGTACCTTTAAATGCTTCACATCCATATCTTTATTTTTCACATATCTTTAACTGTGTGACATCCACATCTCTATTCTTCATAGCCTTGCTATGTATTTGAGATCTAAATCTCTATTCATACCTTTTTTATGTATTTATTCTTGAAATCTCTCCAAAATAGTGTCATCCAAAACACTATTCTTCATCGTCTTCTAACTATTTCACAAACAAATATCTCTTCTTCTGCTTCTATATATCTAATATCCAAATCTCTATTTCACGTTGTATAACCCACCACTTTCCGCCCACATCTCTATTCTTGTTAGTCTTCTTATTTGAATTTCACAGATATATTCGACATAATTTTATAAATATCTGCCATCCATACCTTTATATTTCACATACCTTTTAACTGTGTGACATTTACATCTCCATTCTTCATAGCTTTCCTAAGTATTTGAGATCAAATCTCTGTTCATACCTTTTCTAAAATTTATTCCTCAAATCTCCATTTTGCATTATCTTATCCACTGCTTGACATCCAGGACCCTATTCTTCATCGTCTTGCTAACTATTTGACAAACAAATCTCTCTTCTTCACCTTCTATATATCTAATATCGAAATCTCTGTTCTACGTTGTATAACCCACCACTTCCCTCCCACATCTCTATTCTTGTTAGTCTTTTTTATTTGAATTTCACAGATATATTCGACATAATTTTATAAAATCTGCCATCCATACCTTTATATTTCACATACCTTTTAATTGTGTGACATCCACATCTCCATTCTTCATAGCCTTGCTATGTATTTGAGATCTAAATCTCTGTTCATACCTTTTTCTAAGTATTTATTCTTCAAATCTCAATTTTGCATTATCTTACCCACTGCTTGACATCCAGGACCCTATTCTTCATCGTCTTGCTAACTATTTGACAAACAAATCTCTCTTCTTGACCTTCTATATATCTAATATCTAAATCTCTATTCTACGTTGTATAACCCACCACTTTCCGCCCACATATCTATTCTTGTTAGTCTTCTTATTTGAATTTCAAAGATATATTCGACATAATTTTATAAAATCTGGCATCCATATACTTATTTTTTACGTACCTTTTAACTGTTACACTTCCATATCTTTATTCTTCACTCCCTTGCCATGTATATGTGATCCAAATTGTCATTCACTCTTTTTTTACTAAGTATTTATAACTCAAATTTCGATTTTGCATTATCTTACCCACCACTTGTTATCCAGGACCCTATTCTTCATCGTTTTGTTAACTATTTGACAAACAAATCTCTCTTCTTCATCTTCTATATATCTAATATCCAAATCTCTATTCCTCGTTGTATAACCCACCACTTTCCGCCCACATATCTATTCTTGTTAGTCTTCTTATTTGAATTTTACAGATATATTCGAAATAATTTTATAAAAATCTGGTATCCATATATTTATTTTTCAGGTACCTTTTAACTGTTCCATATACATATCTTTATTCTTCACTCACTTGCCATGAATTTGAGATCCAAATCGTCATTCACTCCTTTTACTAAGTATTTATAACTCAAATTTCGATTTTGCATCATCTTACCCACCGCTTGATATCCAGGTCCTATTCTTCATCGTCTTGCTAACTACTTGACAAACAAATCTCTCTTCTTCATCTTCTATACATCTAATATCCAAATCTCTATTCCTCGTTGTATAACCTACCACTTGCCGCCCAGATCTCTACTCTTGTTAATCTTGCTAATTGAATTTCATAGATATATGTGTCATAATTTTAAAAAATCTGGCATCCATATATTTATTTTTCACGTACCTTTTAACTGCTCGACATCCATATCTTTATTCTTCATTCCCTTGCTATGTATATGAGATTCCAACCTTCATTCATTTTTTTTACTAAGTATTTATTCCTCAAATCTACATCTTGCATTATCTTACCCACTGCCTGACATCAAGGACCCTATTCTTCATCGTCTTGCTAACTATTTAACAAACAAATCTCGCTTCTTCTCCTTCTATATATCTAATATACAAATCTCTATTCCATGTTGTATAACACTCCACTTCCCACCCAAATCTCTGTTTTTTTAGTCTTCTTATTTGAATTTCACAGATATAGTCGACATAATTTTATAAACATCTGGCATCCATTTTCTTATTTTTCACGTACCTTTTAACTGTGTGACATTTACATCTCTTCATAGCTTTCCTAAGTATTTCAGGTCTAAATCTCTATTTATACCTTTTTCTAACAATTTATTCTTCAAATCTCCATTTTGCATTATCTTACCCACTGCTTAACATCCAGGACTCTATTCTCCATCGTCTTGCTAACTATTTGACAAACGAATCTCTCTTCTTCACCTTCTACATATCTAATATCGAAATATCTGTTCTACGTTGTATAACCCACCATTTCCCGCCCACATATCTATTCTTGTTAGTCTTCTTATTTGAAGTTCACAGATATATTCAACATAATTTTATAAAATCTGGCATATATATACTTATTTTTCACGTACCTTTTAACTGTTCCACATCCATATCTTTATTTTGCACTTTCTTGTCATGTATATGAGATCCAAATCGTCAATCATTCTTTTTATTAAGAATTTATAACTCAAATTTCCATTTTGCATTATGTTACCCACCGCTTGCCATCCAGGTCCGTATTCTTCATCGTCTTACTAACTATTTCACAAACAAATCTCTCTTTTTCTTCTTCTATATATCTAATATCCAAATCTCTGTTCTACGTTGTGTAACCCACCACATCCCGCCCACATCTTTATTCTTCTTAGTCTTGCTACTTGAATTTCATAAATAAATTAGTTATAATTTATAAAAGTCTGGAATCCATACCTTTATTTTTCACGTACCTTTTAACTTTTCGACATCGATATCTTTATTCTTCATTCCCTTGCTATGTATATGAGATCCCAATCTTCATTCATTCTTCCTACTAAGTATTTATTTTTGAAATCTCCATTTTGCATTATCTTACCCTCTGCTTGTCATCCAAAACACTATTCTTCATCGTCTTCTAACTATTTCACAAACAAGTATCTCTTCTTCTGCTTCTATATATCTTTCCAATTTCTTTATCTCTAGGTGTGTAAACATCCTAATAAACCTTTCAGTATGCTTAATCATGGCCTGTCCAATAAAAGGACTAAAGTTCTGACCAAGGGCCAATTAGAGTTTAGTCCTTTAATTAAGTCACTGGTTAGATTAAAACACGTGTTTCAAAACTAAATAACGATGTATACCAAAAGCAAGAAGAAATCCTCAACAACCGCCAAACTTTAACTTCTTTCAGACAAGTGTAGAGTAGGTTTATCTTTGAACCTTTTTTCTTTTAGTTTTATATTATTTATACCAGCGTAAAAATCTTGTTCAAAATGAGAGGAAACACTGAAAACCAAATCTATTTTGTATCAAACTGGTGATGTACAAAAGAATTAATAGTAAATATATAAAATTACCTTTTCCAGGAACATGCTACAGGTTGTTCTTGAATGCACTACATATAACTGAATAAATATGATGTATATTGACGCGGCCCGGCATGGCCAGGTGGGTTAAGGCTGCGACTTGTAATCTGAGAGTCGCGAGTTCGCATCCTCATTCGCACCAAACATGCTCGCCCTCAGCCATGGAGGCGTAATAATGTGACTGTCACTCCCACTATTATTTGTTGGTAAAATAGTACCTAATACTTCACAGTGTATAGTGATGACAAGCTGCCTTCCACTGCTAAATTAGGGACGGCTAACACAGATAACAAACGTGTAGTTGTGCACGAAATTCAAAACAAACAAACAAATAAAAACTTATTAAGTTGTGTTAACCTTCTGTGGAATTTATAGTCCTTCCTTGGTGAAACAACGACAAGTTTATCTAAAATTCGGGTTCATTTTGCTACAGTAGACAAAGAAAAATGGCCCAATGTGGTCTTTGTTCTAAAACAATCAAACAAAACCTTTGATTTGTTTCATAACATAGTCATACGATATTAAAATTTTAATCCTAAAGACCTCAAATCCAAGTAGCAAGTTGATTTTAAAGAGTTTCATCATTAAATGAGTTATAAGTAGACTTTACTAGAAAACCATTAGCTGGTTTTATTTACCTATCTATTGACGAGATTGGCTAAAGATAAGAAACAAATACAGGGTGTTCGGAAAGTCACTGTGCACTTATATATTTAGTAACAGACATGTTTCAATATAGAATACAGGAGGTAAATATGAATGACAATTATAAACAATATTGAAAGTGATCCCCATTGGCATCAATACAGGCCTGGATCCTTCTTATTTTGTTTCTAAACACCGCTATCAGTTGCTGGCTTGAAATAGACTGAATAAAATATGATTACAAAACTGCACAGTGACTTTCTGAACACTCTGTAGTACCACAAATTAGGAAATCAAATTAACACCAGGAAAACAAAATGACTACAGATTGAGTTTGGCCGGGAGAGAACAATCGTAGATACACAGGATTGTGGATGGGTACTAAACACTTACATTTTAATGCAGGCTTTGGTTTAAACTGTAATCATTTACCTATCTGGTGTGTTTTGGATCACGAACCTCCATTAGAATATAAACAACATCAGTTTAAAACTTAATTTGAAAAAGCTCATTGGAAAGGAAATGCAAATGTAAACAAATATAAACTTACTGTTTGTGTAAATAATAAAATGTAGTATAGCGATTCCTCTCTATATATATTTTGTGTATTTTATATATCATTATTCATTATTTTCAAATGTAATTTCAGGATGAGAATACTTAGCGGAGATCTTTAACTGTTTGTTTTTCAATGTTCCTCTTCACTTGCTTTTCTTCATATGTAGTGAACGTTCATGAGGATATTTTTTGTTATGACGTTCTGAAGAAAGTAGTGTTACTTTTCAGTTGAAATACAAAAGTAAATTATGTATATTTTTAAAATTCGAATAAAAACTTATTTTTCTTTAAAATAAGAAAAACTTTTTTCTTTACAGATCTATGCCTTAAGATGAACATTATTCAACGTATAATGATTAACCCTTACCTTATGTCCGATTTGATAAAAATCTTCAGCTTACTTAACACAATATTCACCTATACTGCCGAAAGTTCGGAAAACTGTATCTGGATATTTCTTTATACATATAGAGGAATGCCTGATGTTGTTAATTCAAATTTGTTCGAGAAAATATATTTATTATTTGTTGCAGTCCTAACATTTTCGCTTGGCCCGGCATGGCCAAGCGTGTTAAACGTGCGACTCGTAATCTGAGGGTCGCGGGTTCGCATCCCCATCACGCCAAACATGCTCACCCTTTCAGCCGTGGGGGCGTCATAATGTGACGGCCAAACCCACTATTCGTTAATAAAATAGTAACCCAAGAGTCGGCGGTGGGTGGTGATGACTAGCTGCCTTCCATCTAGTCTTACACTGCTAAATTAAGGACGGCTAGCTTTGTGCGAAATTCAAAAACAAACAAACATTTTCGCTTTAGGTAATGTATCAAACAGTTCTTTAAAATATTTCTAGTCCTTATAACAAAATAACAAATCTTGTATATTCTTATTATCTGGTATTTATACTATAATTTTTTTTTACTTTCTAACCCAGAAACTAAAGAAAGTCTTAATTTTTCCTCCTTTAGTGTCACAATTCAAAATAAAGGATAAACCCTCTAATTGTATAACGTGGCTTTCCACTGTCGCGCAAGTACCCGTAGATATTTGGGACCACCACTTATTCTATAATAGATACAGCGTCTGTATAATGCCTTGGCGGACGAATTAGGAACAAGCGGTTTTACCGACTTATCACGTATCAGTTCGTTATATAATAAGAAGACATTGTGAGAAGTATTATCTAAGTCTGACTAGCAGTACGTAGAAAATGTACAATAAATGTAACTTCCAACGAAAATTATATTAAGAGTAAACAATGACAGTTATTTTTCTAGCCTCTAAGTCTCTTCCTCTCGTTTCAAATTGTGTTACTCCAGAAACTTTTATCTTACAAGTGTTGACTTGTTGTCAGGGTAACAAAATCTGGGATCTGTTGTATGTCCTCGATACTAGAGAATGGATTTTTTGTTGAAATGATGTGGGAAATAACATTTTAGTGGTTCCTCTAAACCAAACTATTTTGGGAACTAACAGGAGTGTGACATTCTCCTAGTACGGTTGACTCCCTTTGAATTCAACCATCATTTTGAGATCAGGCAGAAAAAGATGCAATAAAGGAAGGGTGAAAATGTGACAGGTGAGTATCTGTCAGAAATACATTTTCAGTCTAAGATACACAAATCATGTATCTTTGCGCGAAGTTTAAAACAAACAAACGAACCTGTATAAAGGTGAAAGAAAACTTTAAGGAACGGAATACTACAGTTAGAACATCTAGAGTACACTTTGGACTCTGACTTGCGTGAAAAGACTGACAATAACAATATTGCAGATACTTGTAATACGTAAATAGAAAACTAAAGTAATAAAAATGAATCATGACATTTCATTTTCAGCACACTTAGCTTTAAGATAAGTAAAACATTCTTTCAGTTGAATACCAGAAGAACTATTAAAGATATTATGAACCATGCATAGACTGCGAGAAGAGAAAACAAGGCTCTACTTTAGAATAACTGCCCGGCATGGCCGGATGGTTAAGACGCTCGACTCGTAATTCGAGGCTCGTGGATTCGAATACCAGTCACACCAAACATGCTCGCCCTTTCAGCCATGAGGACGTTATGACTGACGGTAAACCCCACTCTTTGTTGATAAAAAAGTATTCCAAGAGTTGGCTGTGGGTGGTGGTAACTAGCTCCTTTCCTATAGTCTTACACTGTTAGATTATGGACGCCTAGAGCAAGTAAGCATCGTGTAGCTTTGCGCGAAATTCAAAAATAAGGAAGGAAATACAATTGCAATAACTTAAGGAGAATGTCAAGTTTAACTGTGTCTTTTTAGTTACTGCATGTTATACAGTCCCAAAGTTAAAATAGGAAACACTATAAAGCTGGCGAAATTGTGGAAAGAACCATATAGAATCATAAAACAAATAAGCCCAGTCAGGTTAAAGATGGTAAAATGTTATCAACTGCATCAGTATGAATGTTTAACTGATGAAGGATAAACTGACAAACAGGACGAGGATATACAAAATAAACTTTTACATTCCCCAGTGACACAGCAGGATATTTGCTGACGTACAACGCGATTTGAGTGTATTGGATTTAGTAATATATCTTATGATATACGATTATGATAATGAAGTTACTGTTTGATGACAGTATTATTGCTTTGAGAAACATTCATTGTGTATGAATTATGTAGTACGTTATATTGACGGCATATAATTTTAAATACGGTTGGTAATATAGATAAATATTATTATCTGACTGATTTAATGAGTTGTAGTTATGAATAAAATATAATATTAATATTATGGTGAAATAGCTAATCGTGAAACTATTATTCGGTCAATATTAGGGTTGGGTTATAGTATGAATCAAATCACTAAATATTTTAGATGGATTAATAATATTGTTGTTCAGTGCAACAAGAAAAGTAAGACACATGGAAGTTTAGTAGTAAAGTTTGTATCGATTATAAAAATTTCTTTAAGAAAGGAAGAACTGATGTATTTTACACTATTTTCAAATTCCTCACGACAAGAAAATAATAATTTTATAAAATTTCATGTAGGATTTACATACAAATAATATGAATAAAAATTGAGCACATCTAATGAATGCGTACCAGAAGTTACATAATAATGCTTGACTATTAAAGGAACATATACGTCAAGTATAAATAAACTAAAATGATATTAAGAAATAACTGTTTACATTATCTATAAACTGACGCCACCTAAGTAGGAAAAAAACCTACACGAAAAGTTTATATTAACTTCAATATAACTCGTAATGAGGCATTAATCGGAACTTTGACGTTTAGAACGAGAGTTACAGGAAAACAGGTTACCAATTATTAAAGGTTTTTTTTTTTCAGAGAATCACAATGAGCTTGCAAAATCATTCAACCTAGTGTCAGATCTTCATTGGAAGATACATGTGTACACTATTTGGTAAGTCGTAAGAACATTAAAGAATTCTATTTAATAATCAATATTTCTGGGTTAGAAGTCGGTCCCTGAACACGAAGTAAGGAAGTTTTTGGAATTACTGTCGATTATTCAGCTGACCCAACTGAACCTGAAACTATGATGAAGTTTGTTTATTTGTTTATTTTAATTTCGCGCAAAGCTAAACGAGGGCTATCTGCGCTAGCCCTCCGTAATTTAGCAGTGTAAGATTAGAGGGAAGGCAGCTAGTCATCATCACCCACCGTCAACTCTTTTACCAACGATTAGTGGAATTGACAGTCACATTATAACGTCCCTACGGCTGAAAGGGCGAGCATGTTTGTGTGACGGGAATTCGAACCCGCGACCCTCAGATTACGAGTCGAGTTCCTTAACCACCTGGTCATGCTGGGCCGAATGTATGAAGAGAATATCCTACATTGCCCGATCAAACCGTATATAATTAACTGTTTTGTCTCTCAGAATCGAATAACATAGTTAAAATTTGGAGGTATAATGCCTAGTATTAAATTTTGTCTAAAGAGATTTAAATCAGTGTAATAACCAGGAACGATTTTTAAATCTTATGTTTTCTAATTTCAATCGAGCTAGACGGTCTTTGATTCTTAAAGGGAATCACAGTAAAAAAGGTCTAATGTGTAAATTAAAAGAGTAATGGCCTTTAAAAACTAAAAACATTACCAAGGTGGACAGTGTTACCATCACCAATAACTTTGTCTAATGCTATAGATAAACCTCAGGACAGAACATGTTTAAAATGGTGCCGTCGTTGAGAGTCGTAACGACGACAAGAAAGTAAAATGTGGCTTAACACTGTCACATAGTGTTACACTGGTGCATCAGTTCCCGATAAAAGAAAACGATGAATTAAAATTGTGACCAATGCGTAGTCTAGTTAGAACAACTTCCTCTTTCCGATCCCTACTGAGGCAAGACGGCCAAAGTCCAATATAGGGTTTTATTTGGAAATGTTTGTTGTCGCGTTGCTCACTACAAATTACTTAAAACTGTAAGAAGCAATGGCGGGATAGGATGACCAGAGGATACCCCAATGTTATCCAAAGACAGACCAAATTCATCCAGCTAAAAGCAGCAATGGTAGATCGTTTATTCTGAAAAAGTAAGGCCCACTGAGGAAGAAAAACACAACTTCAGATGGGATGCTTTGGTGAGGAATGAAGTTTCTAAGCACATAGTAAAGACAGTTCCAAATGGCGGACGTGCAAAGAAGGTTCATGAGACTCTTTGTATAAGCTCTGAACTGGGGAAGTACAGGAAACCCTGGTGCAGAGCTGAAGTCTTTGATTATTAATGGGATACAGTATTTTAAAGCCGAGGTCCTAACAGAGCTAGAGACCAGTGATCCATAGTCGAGTTTTGATAGAATAAGAGCACGATATATGTTTAGCATAGAACACTGACCCGCTTCTCAAGTGGTAGAAGAGAGGACACAGAGAATGTTCAGTGCTCTTGTGCATTTGACCCATATCTGCTTGATGTGTGGTATAAAGATCAGCTTACAGTCAAAGAGAAGCCCCAAGAACTTTGTCTCAGGGACACAGTCAATAGTGAGAGGGAGTTGTTTAGTGATGGCATTAATTTTTATACTGGAAAGTGTGACACTTAAAACATAGCCTTGAAGGACTCCAAGTTCCTATAGAAAAGAATGAGAAAGTGTCAAACCCACACGAACTTGGAATCTCTTGTCCATTTAATTTGTTTAAATACAAATGGGCAAATGGTCACGTGACCCATATATATGGAGGTCTCGCAAAATGCCATACTCCATGTTGTATCATAAGCCTTCTCAATGTCAAAGAATATTGATACAAGATGTTGTCATTTGAGAAAGGCTTCTCTGATTGATGTTTCAAGTCGAACCAGGTGGTCCACGGTGGAACGCTGTCGTCGGAACCGACACTCTGTGGGCAAGAGGAGGTTGTTTGATTCGAGAAACCAAACAAGACGAGCATTAACTTTCCTCTCTGAGGTCTTACAGAGACAACTCGTCAAAGCAACTGGATGGTAATTTTAAGGAATCTTGGGATCCTTCCCAGGCTTAAAGAAAAGTATGACAATAGCTTGACATCAGGCATCAGGAAAAACATTCTTCTGCGAGATCTGGTTAAAACAATCAGAAGAATAGCAAGAGAAGCAGGAGATAGATGGCGCAGCATCTCATAGTGTTTATTATCAGATTCAACTGATGTACTGCCAGACCAACGAAAGGCAAGTTTGAGTCCCACTAGTGTAAAGAGACGATTATAGTCACAGAGAGAATTAGCTCAAAAGGAAAGAGGTGATTGCTCTGTCCGAGTCTTGATGACTAAGAAGGTGGAGGAAGAAGTAGAAGAGCTAGATACCCGGCAAAAGCTTCCTCTAGAGTATCGGTGATGCTCCAGGTATCAGCAAGATCGAGAAGGGGACAGAATATATTGCCCACTGAACCTTTTGAATGTTATCCCCTATGACTTTGGAACTAGTAGTAGAAGATATGCTGGTTGTGAACTTAATCCATGATTCCTTCTGATTTGACGTCTTATCCACTGAGCATGTGCACGGGCCTGGTGGAAAGCGATGCGATTCGAAAGTGTGAAATATCTACAGAAAGTATCCTAGGCCTGTTTTGGAGCCTTTCGTGCCATATGGCAGGCAGAATTCCACCACGGACGAGGATATTGTGGGAAACGTGTCGAGGTTTTAGGAATACATTGAGCATCTGCTTGTATAAAACAGTCAGTTACTTCTGCTACACAGTCATCTATTCATGGCTTACAGAAGATGGCAGGATCGAGTTCTGCGAGAGCAGTGAAAGAGGGCCAGTTTGCGTAATCCAGCTTCCACTGGGGCATTAGGTCGGGTAGCATCGAACATGGCCAGTCTCAAAATTATAGGAAAATGACCACTGCCTCGTGGATTATTGTCAACTCTCCATGAAAACTGGAAGAATAAAGAAGAGAGCAAATTGAGAGATCAGTAGCAGTAAAGGACTGTCTAGGTGCATGAAAATAAGTAGTAAAACCAGAATTGAAAAGAGAGAGATGGTGATCAGAAAGCATATGCTCCTATCAATATCAACACTTACCCAGAAGGGATGATGTCCATTAAAGTCCCCCAGGGTTACAAAGAGAAACGGCAACTGTTTAATGAGAGTATCAACGTCTGATTGGTCACATGTTTCTCCAGGCGACAGATAGAGAGAACAAACAGTGATGGTATGACCCAAGGAAACACGGATGGCTACGACCTCCAAAAGTGTGTCGATTGGCAAAGAGAGTGTGTGCACATGCTGATCAACCAACACTGCCACCCCTCCGTGCATTCGTCCATCACACAGCCTGTTCTTTCTGTACAAAGAAAACCGTGAAAAGTGACTGTATCGGCAGATTTCAGAAATGTTTCCTGTGAAAAAAGACATACATAATGGTAGGAAGCATTCAGTGTTTTAATGTCATTCAGATTAGAACGTAAACCTCGACAGTTCCATTGTATCAAGGTAGCCATTTTTATTTACATGTAGACGAATTTGGTAGGGGACCCTTCTGTTTACGACCACATATTTTTTACTTACTGTCTTTATTCAAGGGAGGTCTAGCGACATCCATGGATCATGTCCTGGGTCGATTGGGCAGGCCTTTGCTGTTGGAAGGGGATTACAGTGACTGAACAAATGATCGCTTTGCATCTTGGGTAGGAGAAAAAGATGTGTCCGAGGAAATGCCTCTACCCGAAACCAAAGGAAGTGGATCTTGGGATTTGTTGGAATGTACGTAAGGGACAGAGATGGGCGTTGAAGTCGATTGATCAACTTTTTTAACCATGAAGGTCAAAAGACTTTTTATTTGTTTTGAGAATTATTCTTTTTGCACTCCCACTGTAGTAGTGGAACGAAGTGCAGCAGTATACATCCGAGATGAAGTGGTGGACAGTAACTTTCGAACCTCAGGATAAGTAATGTTTTGAATTGTTTTCAAACACTGCACCTTTTTTCTTCCAACCATTTAGGGCAAGAATGAAAGTGGGAAGGGTGAGAGCCCTTGCAAATGACACAATGAGGGTCCCTTTCACACTCGTAGGTATCATGGTCCTTGCCAGCACAAGGAGCCCACGTCAAGGAACCATACCATGACGTCTTTGAGTGATCGAACTGGAAACATCGGAGAGGGTTTGGAATGTATGGCTGTACCCTGCAATCAAGATAACCTGTCTTGATGGTGGCAGGTGGTCGTGGTGATGTAAATGTCAGAACAAGGATATTGTTCGACATCGTAATTCCATCTTTGCGAGTGGAGATACATCTCACTGCAGAAACTCCTTGAGTGAAGAAACCAGCGAGAATCTCTGACTCAGGGATGTTCTTCAAATCCCTTTGAACAATAACTCCTCATGATTAATTCGATGTAGCATGAGGTGTAACCTCAATAGGTATATCTCCAATTGCTTTTGAGCGCAAGAAGAGTTCACTGTGTTGAGATGTGGGTGTTTCCACCAATATGTTACCAGATCGAAGTTTTTTTAGTGACTTTGAAGAGCCAGCAAATCACTCTAGTCCCTTCTCAATGAAAAGGGGAGACATTTGCCCTAAAGGTTTGTCTGAAAGAGAATGTAGGATAAGAAAATGAGGTGCAACAGGTTTTCCAGATGATGAAGACTGTTGCTCAGAATCTTCAAGACGTGGTTGTTTACCTATGGACTGTTTTCACTATTTTATTCAAGTTTTTATTTGGAGGATCCATAATAAAGAATGGAAATTTCGGTACCTACTGACCCCACCCACCATGGAGCCCTACTAGGGGACGCACTACAATGTCAAACAAGGACACTGCAAAACGCTAGAGTTTCGTGAGCACTATACCCAAACACCAGTATCAGATCCAATGTCCACAACACCTGTTGAGAACATCCAACACTGGTACATGGTTGACTCTAGCCGAAGTGGGCCAACCGATTGGCTCAAGGGGGCCCACCTCAAAGCCGCACGTCTACAGAAATTCAAGGGCAAAGTGGGGTGTTAGGGTTGGACCCCTGAACCTCCAGGATCCTCTTCTTCCCTCCACGGGTCGCCACGCACAACAAACACGTGAGCAGATGTTTAGTTCCCAGATGAGATAAACTGAAAGAACAGAACTTCCTGGGAGGTCTCTTCCCCACGTACAGGAATCCGCACCGAGGGGAATGACAAAGAAAGCAGGTACTGCATTAGGTGAAAAGATTGATAAAGAGAACTGGTACTAAATGAGACAACAAGATTGACAGTAAAAATATCTGGAACTGAATATTAAGACAGTATTAAACTTTCATATAAAATATGTCACATTAATATATTAGTATACATACAGTTATTGAAAGTATGTAAAAATATACATATAATATTTCGTACCCTCTGTCTCGTAACCTGTTTATTTGGTCATCATACTTTACTACATAAATATCAAATGATTCTTACGTTAAATAATACGTATTATTAACTTCATTTTTATAAATCAAAATAACATCATCATCTTTATGGGTTTTGTGAATATTTTCTGAAAGCATCACCTGTTATCACTACAATGTTAAAATTCTTGAGATTCCTAAAGAAATTACAAGCAAAAAAACAAAATGTGAATATCATTTTATTCTGTGAATGTTACTTACATGTTTGTGTGTATAATGTATGAAATTATTTTATTGACCGAAATTAAATTTTATTGAGTATGATATATTGTGTTTAAAAAGCACACTAACTGAAGTAGAAATCAATTATTTAACTAAGCCTTAGAATGACCTTAAAGGGTGGTATTCAAGTACACTGATGCTCAACACAGTTACAAGTATCTTCAAAACACAAGTGCATAAATGTTTTGTGTAATTTCAAAAATAGATTGTACAATAAAAGCAAGGTAATATTAATGTGAAATTAGAACAAAAGAATCTTAATGAAAACACGAAGACCAAGTCTGCATCCAACTACAAGCCACTTAGATTATGTAGAAGAGGGCAAGATGCAATTCAAACGTCTTCACAAGCGAGAGATGAGATCAAGGATAATAAGTGTCCTGCACAGTTAGATCAAACTATGAACATAGTGCACTGTTCTATATTTTTTATAATAGCTACTACATCAATGATCATTCCCATTTCATAGTAATGAAGTAAAGCTCCTAACTCATACTAACCTGTACTACCCCTTGGAATGATATAATATGGCCTCACTTGATGATGGCATGGTAATAAACATGACAAATAATTCTAAAAGTGTAACAGGACAATAGTTGTGCCATGAAACTTTTGTCTATGATAAAAGAATAGTACTTATTAAATACTTACATCTGAATTACAAAAGATATTGTAACTACATTTAGAAAAATATGTAACATAGAATGTTACACAGTAAAATAAATGCAAGAAAAATAGTATACACGTTTCTAATTAAAGAAACTACCAATATTTATCACACATCTAGAATATTTACTGCTGAACTACTACATACAAGAAAGTGTTAAAATATTTATGCACTGCCAAAATGCTCTCCGAAAGAATTTTCTGACCATGACTTCATCAGTAACTTCTCATCTGCTATAGTATGGTAAAATAATTAAACACTGATTATTTATATGTTCATGATCAGTACTTCTGTAAGTAATATACTTGATATGGCCTTATCTATTACCATATTAAACGTGACATTTGTGATGAAAACAGATTTAAACATATTCAACTACTGTACTAGTTGTGTGCTTAGTCAAGAGTACTTCATACATTATCCACTTCTCAAAGTGTTAAACCTTACACTGTACACAGCTTGTCTGTTGAAGAGTGTGTGTAAGTTTGCTTTCCTTGTTACTACACATTTTTGTATGAGGTATCGAGTAATGTTCATGACCTGAAATACTAAAGTAGACAGATGTGTTTAATCATTTAATATATTTGTGGTCAACATATACAACTTGTTCTTATATTTGTAATGCAAATGTAGAGTTTTGCTGAATCTAAGAAAACCAATAAACCTCCAATTACATACCACATGCTCATGTTTTATGAATTTGAACACAACTGTGCTTTATATGTTTCAGAAACTTACAAATGTAATATAAAAATAATCCCGTATTTATTATTTGTTCACAGGTTAAATATTAATTTGTTTAATATCATTTCACAATAACAGTAGTTATATTAAATGTTTAAATGTTCAAATATCTGTTTTAAGTTTCAATGTTAGTTTATACATTACACCTTATGGATTGTTAGAAATTTATTGTTACATTAGATTACAGTTGTAACTGTTACAAGAACATCAACTGTTCTGTGGTGAGGAATATTCGTGAATTTATTCAGGATTTGTAAAATATAAGAAACATAATAAACCATTTTAAAATAAACTCATAAAATACATTTGATATCTCATAAAATTACAATGCTGGGTGTTAGGTTGACACATCCAGTGAATAATTATACAAAATGTTAAACTAATATTCAAACACATCTATTTCTTATTTTGAAATGTGCAGCTGATTCTTTTGTTGAATTTATTATTTATAATACTGTATGTTGAAAACCACTATGTAACATTGCTATTTACTATGTTGTTTAATATGCTTCTTGAAGGAGCTAAACGTCAGTCAGTGTTCATGCATATAAAACAATAAGTCTCAGGACCATATGTTAGGTCGCCTTGTTAAAAGAAACAGTTTAGCTGAAAACATTATCTAATGTATCGAGTATCATTCAAATAGATAGAATTTGTCTCACTCTCTATATAAAATGTATTCATTAGGTACATATAGTTATTTGTGTAGCAGCTGTTTGAAAGAACATTTAACAATAGCATTGAAGTCATGCTCATATATGTGAATGAAAAATACAGTCAAGTCACCAATTAAAATCAGTATGATTGACTAACTTCTAGTGATGACAGTTTATGATGTATGTCAAAATGTAACAAAGAAGACCAATCTTATATTACATACCTTCTTCCCTCTCAAATATAGTAAATTTTCCTTATATTGTTTCTTTCAGTAGAGGAATACAGTCCACATATTGTCTTTGACATTGCTCGTTGTCTCCGAATGACCTGAATAATGAAACTTAATAACTTAAAATACATTAAATACAAGATCAATGTTTTTGACAAAAGTATTATGAATGTTCTTATATTAAACTACATTTTTGCAAAGCAGGATTAGAGTAAATTAATTTAAGAGACAGTTTTTTCCCATTTCTGTTAGCCATATTTTTGTGTACCAGCAATATCAAGCATGGAGCACGTGACCGCATCCGCTAAAATGTGTGAAGCCTACGAGGCATATTTCAGCATGTCTATCGGTGATCAAGACAAACCTTGGGCATCTCATTTTACCTGCGAGCACTGCAAAAAATCTCTAGAAGGTAAGACGGGCAAATTTTAGACCTTTTAAAACTTAAACATCTTTTTTTTTTATAATTTCCAAAAATATCAAAAAAAAATTTATATGAACCTCTCACACATTAGTTGTGGATGAAATAAATTTATTCTTCATAATAACAATTTTAGTTTGCTCTTTTGCAGGATGGTACAGAGGGGAAAAAGAGAACCATGAAGTTCGCTATTCCAAACATTTGGCGTGAACCCACTGACCACTCAAGCAATTGCTACTTCTGCATGGTAGACCCTTCCAAACGTCTGGGTGGCAAGAATGCATTTGCTATCATGTATCCGTACCTCCCATCATCGATCACCCCAGTGCCACACTGCCCTGAGCTCTCTGACCCACTCCGACAGAGAGAAAGCAAGCAGGAAATCAGAAGAGGAGGTAGACGTTGAAGATCCAGATTACAAGTTCAGAAGTGCAGCTGGTGAGATAAACCCATACCACCCCAACCAAAGAGACCTCGATGACTTGATCGGAGATCTTCATCTTACAAAGTCAAATGCCGAGACTATATCTGGGGCTGATACGTGAAAGTGATTGGCATTACAGTGGCAAATCTCGAAAAACTACTCACTTTTAAACATTTTGTTCATTTTTGTATAACTTTAGTATAAATACATATAAATCTTGATTTATATGTTATTTCATTCAGACCTTATGTAAATGAAAATGTGCAAATTTGTCCATTTTACATAGAAGATA